>NC_092107.1:34741428-34871428 GCF_045679555.1 Salvelinus alpinus
CAGCCAGTGAAAATGAAAGACATACGGTAGCAGAAAATAGCAGAGAACTATACTATGTCTTTAATTAGGGCGAGTGTGGGGATACAGAACATCCTTATTCTACCAAGTGTATAGATAATTGAGCCTCATCTCTGGTGGGAAAATCTTCAAATGGCTCCTGTCTCCTTCCTCTCATGTGAGGAAAAACACTTTAAACATTTGCACACATATACAAGTGGCCTTTGCCACACAGACACACACACACACACACACAATCTGCCAGGCATCTGTCAGTGAGGGGTTCTTTGCTGTAGTTTTTCCTGCTGTATCTCCAACATCTCCCTGTAGAGTTTCAGCGTCTGTTCAAAACCACTCTGACAAACTCTAAAATGCCTAGCTGTGGTTACCATGGCGCTATGGGCTCTGGCAGCGCTCCAGGTAGAAGATGCACAGATCTACTTTACCGACGTCATTGTCCCCTTGGGCAACATTTGTTGCAGTGTCATGCACACACTTTAAAATGACGTTTATGAAAAGGACAACACCAATATACTAGGACCAGCTAACACTAACCTAAACCATTAGGGGATAAATACAAAACTGATCTTAGATCAGTGTCTAGGGCTAATAGCACCATGCTCTGCAAGGTTGGTAGACAGCAGACGGTAGCTACGGGACAAGCCAATCACTGTGAGGCAGACAGGGTGGAGGGGGGTGGAGCATCAGGACATATATAAAAGGGATGGAAGGGGGGGATCAGGACATATATAAAAGGGAAGGAAGGGGGGATCAGGACATATATAAAAGGGAGGGAAGGGGGGGATCAGGACATATAAAAGGGAGGGAAGGGGGGGATCAGGACATATAAAAGGGAGGGAAGGGGGGGGATCAGGACATATATAAAAGGGAGGGAAGGAGGGGATCAGGACATATAAAAGGGAGGGAAGGGGGGGATCAGGACATATAAAAGGGAGGGAAGGGGGGGATCAGGACATATAAAAGGGAGGGAAGGGGGGGGATCAGGACATATATAAAGGGGAGGGAAGGGGGGGATCAGGACATATAAAAGGGAGGGAAGGGGGGGATCAGGACATATATAAAAGGGAGGGAAGGGGTATATCAAGACATATATAAAAAGGAGGGAAGGGGGGGATCAGGACATATATAAAAGGGAGGGAAGGAGGGGATCAGGACATATATAAAAGGGATGGAAGGGGGGGGGTCAGGACATATGAAAGGGAGGGAAAGGGGGGGATCAGGACATATATAAAAGGGGGGGAGATCAGGTCATATAAAAGGGAGGGAAGGGGGGATTAGGACATATATAAAAGGGAGGGAAGGGGGGGGGATCAGGACATATATACAAGGAAGGGGGCATCAGGACATATATAAAAGGGAGGGAAGGGGGGGATCAGGACATGTATAAAAGGGAGGGAATGAGGGGATCAGGACATATATAAAATGGGGGGAAGGGGGGGATCAGGACATATAAAAGGGAGGGAGGGGGGGATCAGGACATATATAAAAGGGAGGGAAGGTGGGGGGATCAGGACATATAAAAGGGAGGGAAGAGGGGGATCAGGACATATAAAACGGAGGGAAGGGGGGGATCAGGACATATTTAAAAGGGGGGGATCAGGACATATAAAAGGGAGGGAAGGGGGGGATCAGGACATATATAAAAGGAAGGGAAGGGGGGGATCAGGACATATATAAAAGGGAGGGAAGGGGGGGATCAGGACATATAAAAGGGAGGGAAGGGGGGGATCAGGACATATATAAAAGGGAGGGAAGGGGTATATCAAGACATATATAAAAGGGAGGGAAGGGGGATCAGGACATATAAAAGGGAGTGAAGGGGGGGATCAGGACATATATAAAAGGGAGGGCAGGGGGGGATCAGGACATATATAAAAAGGAGGGAAGGGGGGGATCAGGACATATATAAAAGGGAGGGCAGGGGGATCAGGACATATATAAAAGGGAGGGCAGGGGGGGATCAGGACATATATAAAAGGGAGGGAAGGGGGGGAGTCAGGACATATATAAAAGGGAGGGCAGGGGGGGATCAGGACATATATAAAAGGGAGGGAAGAGGGGGATCAGGACATATATAAAAGGGAGGGAAGGGGGGGGATCAGGACATATATAAAAGGGAGGGAAGGGGGGGATCAGGACATATATAAAAGGGAGGGCAGGGGGATCAGGACATATATAAAAGGGAGGGAAGGGGGGGGATCAGGACATATATAAAAGGGAGGGCAGGGGGATCAGGACATATATAAAAGGGAGGGCAGGGGGATCAGGACATATATAAAAGGGAGGGCAGGGGGATCAGGACATATATAAAAGGGAGGGAAGGGGGGGATCAGGACATATATAAAAGGGAGGGCAGGGGGATCAGGACATATATAAAAGGGAGGGCAGGGGGATCAGGACATATATACAAGGAAGGGGGCATCAGGACATATATAAAAGGGAGGGAAGGGGGGATCAGGACATGTATAAAAGGGAGGGAAGGGGGGGGGATCAGGACATATATACAAGGAAGGGGGCATCAGGACATATATAAAAGGGAGGGAAGGGGGGATCAGGACATGTATAAAAGGGAGGGAATGAGGGGATCAGGACATATACAAAATGGGGGGAAGGGGGGGATCAGGACATATAAAAGGGAGGGAGGGGGGGATCAGGACATATATAAAAGGGAGGGAAGGGGGGGGATCAGGACATATAAAAGGGAGGGAAGAGGGGGATCAGGACATATAAAACGGAGGGAAGGGGGGGATCAGGACATATTTAAAAGGGGGGGGATCAGGACATATAAAAGGGAGGGAAGGGGGGGATCAGGACATATATAAAAGGAAGGGAAGGGGGGGATCAGGACATATATAAAAGGGAGGGAAGGGGGGGATCAGGAAATATAAAAGGGAGGGAAGGGGGGGGATCAGGACATATATAAAAGGGAGGGAAGGGGTATATCAAGACATATATAAAAGGGAGGGAAGGGGGATCAGGACATATAAAAGGGAGTGAAGGGGGGGATCAGGACATATATAAAAGGGAGGGCAGGGGGGGATCAGGACATATATAAAAAGGAGGGAAGGGGGGGATCAGGACATATATAAAAGGGAGGGCAGGGGGATCAGGACATATATAAAAGGGAGGGCAGGGGGATCAGGACATATATAAAAGGGAGGGAAGGGGGGGAGTCAGGACATATATAAAAGGGAGGGCAGGGGGGGATCAGGACATATATAAAAGGGAGGGAAGAGGGGGATCAGGACATAAAGTGGGGAGAACAAGTATTTGATACACTGCCGATTTTGCAGGTTTTCCTACTTACAAAGCATGTAGAGGTCTGTAATTTTTATCATAGGTACACTTCAACTGTGAGAGACGGAATCTAAAACAAAAATCCAGAAAATCACATTGTATGATTTTTAAATAATTAATTTGCATTTTATTGCATGACCTAAGTATTTGATCACCTACCAACCAGTAAGAATTCCGGCTCTCACAGACCTGTTAGTTTTTCTTTAAGAAGCCCTCCTGTTCTCCACTCATTACCTGTATTAACTGCACCTGTTTGAACTCGTTACCTGTATAAAAGACACCTGTCCACACACTCAATCAAACAGATTCCAACCTCTCCACAATGGCCAAGACCAGAGAGCTGTGTAAGGACATCAGGGATAAAATTGTAGACCTGCACAAGGCTGGGATGGGCTACAGGACAATAGGCAAGCAGCTTGGTGAGAAGGAAACAACTGTTGGCGCAATTATTAGAAAATGGAAGAAGTTCAAGATGACGGTCAATCACCCTCGGTCTGGGGCTCCATGCAAGATTTCACCTCATGGGGCATCAATGATCATGAGGAAGGTGAGGGATCACCCCAGAACTACACGGCAGGACCTGGTCAATGACCTGAAGAGAGCTGGGACCACAGTCTCAAAGAAAACCATTAGTAACACACTACGCCGTCATGGATTAAAATCCTGCAGCGCACGCAAGGTCCCCCTGCTTAAGCCAGTGCATGTCCAGGCCTGTCTGAAGTTTGCCAATGACCATCTGGATGATCCAGAGGAGGAATGGGAGAAGGTCATGTGGTCTGATGAGACAAAAATAGAGCTTTTTGGTCTAACTCCACTCGCCGTGTTTGGAGGAAGAAGAAGTATGAGTACAACCCCAAGAACACCATCCCAACCGTGAAGCATGGAGGTGGAAACATCATTCTTTGGGGATGCTTTTCTGCAAAGGGGACAGGACGACTGCACCGTATTGAGGGGAGGATGGATGGGGCCATGTATCGCGAGATCTTGGCCAACAACCTCCTTCCCTCAGTAAGAGCATTGAAGATGGGTCGTGGCTGGGTCTTCCAGCATGACAACGACACGAAGCACACAGCCATGGCAACTAAGGAGTGGCTCCGTAAGAAGCATCTCAAGGTCCTGGAGTGGCCTAGCCAGTCTCCAGACCTGAACCCAATAGAACATCTTTGGAGGGAGCTGAAACTCCGTATTGCCCAGCGACAGCCCCGAAACCTGAAGGATCTGGAGAAGATCTGTAGGGAGGAGTGGACCAAAATCCCTGCTGCAGTGTGTGCAAACCTAGTCAAGAACTACAGGAAACGTATGATCTCTGTAATTGCAAACAAAGGTTTCTGTACCAAATATTAAGTTCTGCTTTTCTGATGTATCAAATACTTATGTCATGCAATAAAATGCAAATTAATTACTTAAAAATCATACAATGTGATTTTCTGGATTTTTGTTTTAGATTCCGTCTCTCATAGTTGAAGTGTACCTATGATAAAAATTACAGACCTCTACATGCTTTGTAAGTAGGAAAACCTGCAAAATCGGCAGTGTATCAAATACTTGTTCTCCCCACTGTATATAAAAGGGAGGGAAGGGGGGGATCAGGACATATATAAAAGGGAGGGAAGGGGGGGGATCAGGACATATATAAAAGGGAGGGCAGGGGGATCGGGACATATATAAAAGGGAGGGAAGGGGGGGATCAGGACATATATAAAAGGGAGGGCAGGGGGATCAGGACATATATAAAAGGGAGGGCAGGGGGATCAGGACATATATAAAAGGGAGGGCAGGGGGATCAGGACATATATAAAAGGGAGGGAAGGGGGGGATCAGGACATATATAAAAGGGAGGGCAGGGGGATCAGGACATATATAAAAGGGAGGGCAGGGGGATCAGGACATATATAAAAGGGAGGGAGGGGGGGATCAGGACATATATAAAAGGGAGGGCAGGGGGATCAGGACATATATAAAAGGGAGGGAAGAGGGGGATCAGGACATATATAAAAGGGAGGGCAGGGGGATCAGGACATACATAAGGGAGTGAAGGGGAGCAGCAGCAGCCCCACCTAAACAGCAGCCCCACCTAAACAGCAGGCCCACCTCACATGACATGGTTGATCTTTAGTGGTCTTCATTTTCATCACACACAGGCTTACACAAAAGCACAGGCACATACACACAGCATGGTTGTGTATTTCAGGGCTGGCACTGGTTCTGGTGTTCAATGTATTTTAATATCCTGGCAGCTATGCGTGTTAGTGTGAAAATGTGTGCATCATTATCTGCAGGCAGACTGAATTACATGTATTTATATTCCATATTATGAAGGTTCTGTCTGTCAGACAGGCAGTGTGTTTGATGTTGTAACTGCAGATACGCTGCACAGTGGGGAAAGATACTGACTTGTACAATAAAACGACTGTTCACTCCCAGAGACAACAAAGACTGCAGAGAATGTCCAAATTAAAATAATACACCCTTCACACATTCATCCAGTCTGCTTCAAAGGAGAATGAGTACAGATAGCACTGGAAACAAATACAACATGGGACTGTAATTATGAACACTGCAATACTGATCGTCTAATCATTTACCTGCCTTTGTTTCCCATGTTCGGTGCTTTCTCCTCCAAATACGACTGTACTTCAAAAGGCAAGAGAGAAATTCTTATTCTAGGATTTATCCTATGCTATTAAACTCATGAGTGTGTTAATACATTTATTACAATGAATACTATCTCATTTCCTGAAGCAAAGCTCCATCAAAGACATGAATGAGTAAGTTAGTTGTGTCTATTTGGCTTAGCTCATGAACCCTACCCTATGAACCCTACCCTATGAACCCTACCTTATGAACCCTACCTTATGAACCCTACCCTATGAACCCTACCCTATGAACCCTACCCTATGAACCCTACCTTATGAACCCTACCCTATGAACCCTACCTTATGAACC
Organism: Salvelinus alpinus; assembly: GCF_045679555.1. Classification (NCBI taxonomy): domain Eukaryota; kingdom Metazoa; phylum Chordata; class Actinopteri; order Salmoniformes; family Salmonidae; genus Salvelinus; species Salvelinus alpinus. The sequence goes on from NC_092107.1 coordinate 34,747,690, forward strand.
CTACCCTATGAACCCTACCCTATGAACCCTACCCTATGAACCCTACCCTATGAACCCTACCCTATGAACCCTACCCTATGAACCCTACCTTATGAACCCTACCTTATGAACCCTACCTTATGAACCCTACCCTATGAACCCTACCCTATGAACCCTACCTTATGAACTCTACATTATGAATCCTACCTTATGAACCCTACCCTATGAACCCTACCCTATGAACCCTACCCTATGAACCCTACCCTATGAACCCTACCCTATGAACCCTACCCTATGAACCCTACCTTATGAACCTTACCTTATGAACCCTACCTTATGAACCCTACCTTATGAACCCTACCCTATGAACCCTACCCTATGAACCCTACCTTATGAACTCTACATTATGAACCCTACCTCATGAACCCTACCCTGTGAACCCTACGTTATGAACCCTACCCTATGAACCCTACCTTATGAACTCTACATTATGAACCCTACCTCATGAACCCTACCCTGTGAACCCTACGTTATGAACCCTACCTTATGAACCCAACCTCATGAACCCTACCCTATGAACCCTACCCTATGAACCCTACCTTATGAACCCTACCTTATGAACCCTACCTTATGAACCCTACCCTATGAACCCTACCTTATGAACCCTACCTTATGAACCCTACCTCATGAACCCTACCCTATGAACCCTACCTTATGAACCCTACATTATGAACCCTACCTCATGAACCCTACCCTATGAACCCTACCCTATGAACCCTACCTCATGAACCCTACCTTATGAACCCTATCCTTATCATACACAAACAGAGCAGCTAGAAGCTAGCCTTCACAAATGTCTGTTAGCCTGTGTTTAATGTGATGACCTTCGTGCTTCATTAATAAATTGGGAGGTGACGGAACAGCACGGTAGGGGGGTGGTCTGGAGAGCTCTGAGGTACTGGAACGCATGAACCAAAAAAAAATCCCCTTATGTGAGAGATTCAGGCACGCTTCTCTTTCTGACCACAGAAACAACCACACGTTGGTCTCTAGGTCACAATGTTGAGCAAACCATAAATCCCGGCCGGCCCAACACAAATCAATTATCAGGCACATTTTCACATGACATTTTATACGGGGCAGGAGAATTACAGTGGAGGCAGCACGAATCAACACTGATCACATTTTCACATGACATTTTATACGGGGCAGGAGAATTACAGTGGAGGCAGCACGAATCAACACTGATCACATTTTCACATGACATTTTATACGGGGCAGGAGAATTACAGTGGAGGCAGCACGAATCAACACAGATCACATTTTCACATGACATTTTATACGGGGCAGGAGAATTACAGTGGAGGCAGCACGAATCAACACTGATCACTTTTTTACATTGCAAACAGTGACAATCATTTTTCATGCCAAGAGAGGTACCAGATCTGGTAAAATAGGTTCTGGAATGAGAGATGCAGGATTCTGTTCCGGCAGGATCTGGCTTAAATGAATCACTGGATGACCTTAGCAGTGAGTGACCCTAGTGTTGGACAGTCCAGTCTCTTTGAAGCTTGGTAGTGACACAACCCTGCTTCTGACGTGACACAGCCCTGCGTTTGACTCTGTGCAGTGACTGTGAGCCACAGTGGGGCACAGGGAGCACAGGGCCAATAGAGGGCACCAAACAAGAACACTATCACTGCTGGCACTAGTTAGAAAAAATATGTTTAACAGGAACCAGAGTGGGACAGTTTTCTGTATAAACTATGACACACACAGAACCCACACAGAACCCAGTGTGGCTCTTTCTGTTTCTCTCTCTTTCTCAGAAAGGGTGAAAGGGTTTATTGTTGTGTGGTGTGTTTGTGTGTGTGTGCGTGTGTGTGTGTGATTTTGTGCCAAGGGCTCACCTGTACAGCTGCACCTGCACACACTCCCAGGGTCACGTTCTCAGTTGGCACACTCATAGATACCCTGCCTATCAGTCTGTCTGTCTGTCTGTCTGCAGGCTCTGGCCTCTGTTATGGCCCCTTTGGCTGACCACTGATTGACAGACATAGCTATGGGGGCACAGTGTGTTTGTCTAGCTGCTAGCAGGGTTACCCTGTGTGTTTAATGAGTGTTGTGAACAGCCTAATGGTCCTGTTTAATGCCTGCTGGCTGGCAGGCTGAGACGGGCAGGTGAGAGAGAGAGCTGGCATCAGTCCTGTCTGTCCTGTAGAGTTATCAGCACACACAGAGAGAGAGAGAGAGAGAGAGAGAGAGAGAGAGAGAGAGAGAGAGAGAGAGAGAGAGAGAGAGAGAGAGAGAGAGAGAGAGAGAGAGAGAGAGAGAGAGAGAGAGAGAGAGAGAGAGAGAGAGAGAGAGAGAGAGAGAGAGGAGAGACAGTGGTCTCTCTTACATTGATCACTCTTTAGTTAGCCTATATAAACTACATCATGGCACCTCAGCTATACAGGATCAATCACTCAATACTAATGATGGAGGAGACAGAGGGGGGCCAAGGGAGGACATCAAAGAATATACAGTACCAGTCAAAGGTTTGGACACACCTACTAATTCAAGGGTTTTACTATATTTGTACTATATTCTACATTGTATTAAACAAATCAAATTATATTTGATTTGATTTCAAAGTAACCACCCTTTGCCTTGATGACAGCTTTGCACACTCTTGGCATTCTCTCAACCAGCTTCACCTGGAATGCTATTCCAACAGTCTTGGCATTCTCTCAACAAGCTTCACCTGGAATGCTTTTCCAACAGCCTTGGCATTCTCTCAACCAGCTTAGAATATTTATCTGTAAAGTGCTTCCCTAATGCACATTTCGATGGATTGACTGGTTGGTTGTTTGTTTGATATATTGATTGGTTGATTAGTTGGTTGTTTGATGGATTGATTGATTGATTGGTTGGTTGACTGATATGTTGATTAATTGGTCAAATAGAGGAAACAGAGTACTACTGAAGAAGGGTCTTACCTCCCACGGGGCACATCAACATCATTCTTCCTCCAGCGTACGTTGGGCTGGGGGTCTCCCTGCACCTGGCACCTGAACTCTACCCCCTCCTCCTCCAGGACCACCTGGTTGATGGGCCGACGCAGGAAGGTGGGACGCTCTGGAGGACAGAGAGAGGAAATGAGGGAGAGAGACAGAGATAAAGATAGAGAGAAAGAAATGAAGAAAGACACAAAGAGAGAGAGCGAGAGAGCGAGAGACAGAGAGACAGAGAGAGAGATAGATAGATAGCTTTGCTTTGGTAATGTTAACACATGTTTCCCATGCCAATAAAGCCCCTTGAATTGAATTGAATTGAATAGATAGATAGATAGATAGATAGATAGATAGATAGATAGATAGATAGATAGATAGATAGATAGATAGATAGATAGATATAGATAGATATAGATAGATAGGGCAGGTCAGACACAGCAATAGTCATAGAGAGTGCGAGCTTTGCCGTAGCCTTTCTTTACCGCGTGCAGGTAGGCTGCTGCCAAACGACCAAAGTCACTCGAAACTCTAATCTGGATTGTAATTTTTGGCCAAATTTGTGGATTAAACAAAGTCTAAACTCGTGTCTGGAAGCGGATATGAAGGGATAGGCGCCAAGGCAAGACTAAGGTTTTCTTTTTCCAAGCCATACGGAGGCTAGCAAACAAACAGCAGAGAGCTGAGCCTCTGTTGCTGCTACTCTCTGTTAATCATATAGTCACTTTAACTATACATGCATGTACATACTACCTCAATTGGCCCGACCAACTATTGCCCCCACACATTGGCTAACCGGGCTATCTGCATTGTGTTCTGCCACCCGCCACCCACCACCCGCCAACCCCTCTTTTACGTTACTGTTACTCTCTGTTTATCATATATGCATAGTCACTTTAACCATATCTACATGTACATACTACTTCAATCAGCCCGACTAACCGGTGTCTGTATGTAGCCTAGCTATCGTATATAGCCTTGCTACTGTCTTTTTACTGTTGTTTTATTTCTTTACTTATCTATTGTTCATCTAATACCTTTTTTTGCACTGTGGGTTAGAGCCTGTAAGTAAGCATTTCACTGTAAGGTCTACAGCTGTTGTATTCGGCGCATGTGACAAATATACTTGGATTTGATTTGACGACACCATCCAACCTGGAACTGAGCTGCCAGGCTTGCAAGCACAGATACAAAAACAATTAGCACTGAGGTGTGAAGTAAACGGTGTCGAGGTCTTTGGGCACAACAAGTGGCAGGAGTCTTTGAAGCCCCCACCTGCTGTTCAAAGACCATCCACTGGCATGTTCTACAAGAAATCTGCCTCCAGAAATAACAGCTTCTCCCAAGTGGGTGTGACACCTACTCCTGTTGCCTGCTGCACTGCTGCTTGGATTCCACCTGGCGATCTGTTCACTGTCTGCCCTGGGCTGTCTCCCCCTGTCTGGTACAGGTACCCCCACCACACTCCCCCCTCTCTCCCGAGCTTTCGCTCGCCTCCAGCACACACGCACTGTTGGGGCGAATGACTCTGAACTTACAATGGCTAGCCCCAAGTCGTTATATATTTAAAAAAATTATTGCAAAGAATATTACCTAATGAAATTGCTGTACAATATGCTTTTGTGTTAAATGCTTTACATTTCTTAGTGTCCAACAAGCTTTCCCTAACCTTAACCTTATTCTGAACACCTCCAAAATAAAGGTCATGTGGTTTGGTAAGAAGAATGCCCCTCTCCCCACTGGTGTGATTATTACCCTTGAGGATTTAGATCTTGAGGCTGTCACCTCATACAAGTACTTGGGAGTATGGCTAGATGGTACACTGTCCTTCTCACAGCACATATCAAAGATGCAGGCTAAAGTTAAATCTAGACTTGGTTTCCTCTATCGTAATCGCTCCTCTAACCCTGATTCAGATGACCATCCTACCCATGCTAGATTACGGAAACGTAATTTATAGATCGGCAGGTAAGGGTGCTCTCGAGCGGCTAGATGTTCTTTACCATTCGGCCATCAGATTTGCCACCAATGCTCCTTATAGGACACATCACTGCACTCTATACCCATCTGTAAACTGGTCATCTCTGTAAACCCGTCGCACTCCCCACTATCTGAGATATCTACTGCAGCCCTCATCCTCCACATATAACACCCGTTCTGCCAGTCATATTCTGTTAAAGGTCCCCAAAGCACAGACATCCCTGGGTCACTCCTCTTTTCAGTTCGCTGCAGCCAGCGACTGGAACGAGCTGCAACAAACACTCAAACTGGACAGTTTTATCTCTTCATTCAAAGACTCAGTCATGGACACTCTTACTGACAGTTGTGGCTGCTTTGTGTGATGTATTGTTGTCTCTACCTTCTTGCCCTTTTTGCTGTTGTTTGTGCCCAATAATGTTTGTACCATGTTTTGTGCTGCTACCATGTTGTGCTGCTACCATGTTGTTGCTATGTTGTGTTCCTACCATGCTGTGTTGTCATGTGTTGCTGCCTTGCTATGTTGTTGTCTTAGGTCTCTCTTTATGTAGTGTTATGTTGTCTCTCTTGTCGCGATGTGTGCTTTGTCCTATATTTCTATTTAATAAAAAAATTAAATAACCCCAGTTCCCGTCCCCGCAGGAGGCCTTTTGCCTTTTGGTAGGCCGTCACTGTAAATAAGAATTTGTTCCTAACTGACTTGCCTAGTTAAATAAAGGTTAAATAAAAATAAAATAAATGAATAGAGTGACTCAGTTCAGTATAATCCTGACTGCTTCAGCGGTTACTGTCCATAAAGGATTCCTAGATAGTGTCTACAATGGTTTAATTTAATTGGTGGGTCAGGAGAAAATGTATGCAAACAATGTTTTTTTAACACTTCTTTCTCCCCAATTGCGATCCAATTATGATCTTGTCTCATCGCTGCAGCTCCCCAACGGGCTCCGAAACACGATCCGCCAAACCGCGCTTCTTAACACCCACTCGCTTATCCCGGAAACCAGCCACACCAATGTGTCGGAGGAAACACTGTTCAACTGACGGCTGAAGTCAGCTTGCAGGTGCCCGGCATGCCAAAAGGAGTCGCTAGAGGACGATGAACAAAGTAAAGCCCCCCCCGGACAAACCCTCCACCAAACCTGGACGACACTGGGCCAATTGTGCACCGCCCTATGGGACTCCCGGTCACGGCCTGTTGTGATAAAACCAAAGGCTTTAGTGACGCCACAACACTGCGATGCAGTGCCTTAGACCGCTGCGCCACTCAGGAGGCCATGCGAAAAACCGTTTGGGAGCACTGTCAGGCATTCATGCTTACCAAACACTGTCAGCTGGGCCGTCTCACTGTCTCTCTCTCCCACCATGTTTGTGCCAACACAGATGAACATGCCAGCATCACTCTTCCTGGTGTTGGAGATCATCAGCTTCCCTCCTCGGATCTAAGGACACAAGGAAACAAGTTGATCTACATACCTCATACAGGTCTATGACTAGGGGTTGGTTAGTATTATGTGGTTATTTAGTAGCATGTGGTTAGTTAGCAGCATGTGGTTAGTTAGTATTATGTGGTTAGTTAGTAGAATGTGGTTAGTTAGTAGCATGTGGCTAGTTAGTAGAATGTGGTCAGTTAGTATTATGTGGATAGTTAGTAGCATGTGGTTAGTTATTATTATGTGGTTAGTTAGTAGAATGTGGTTAGTATAATGTGGTTAGTTAGTATTATGTGGTTAGTTAGTAGAATGTGGTTCATTAGTAGAATGTGGTTAGTTAGTAGAATGTGGTTAGTTATTATTATGTGGTTAGTTAGTAGAATGTGGTTAGTTAGTAGAATGTGGTTAGTTAGTAGCATGTTGTTAGTTAGTATTATGTGGTTAGTTAGTATTATGTGGTTCATTAGTAGCATGTGGTTAGTTATTATTATGTGGTTAGTTAGTAGAATGTGGTTAGTTAGTATTATGTGGTTAGTTAGTAGCATGTGGTTAGTTAGTATTATGTGGTTAGTTAGTAGCATGTTGTTAGTTAGTATCATGTGGTTAGTTAGTATTATGTGGTTAGTTAGTAGCATGTGGTTCATTAGTAGCATGTGGTCAGTTAGTATTATGTGGTTCATTAGTAGAATGTGGTTAGTTAGTAGCATGTGGTTAGTTATTATTATGTGGTTCGTTAGTAGAATGTGGTTAGTCAGTAGCATGTGGTTAGTTAGTAGCATGTGGCTAGTTAGTAGCATGTGGTTTGTTAGAATCATGTGGTTAGTTAGTATTATGTGGTTAGTTAGTATTATGTGGTTAGTTAGTAGCATGTGATTAGTTAGTAGCATGTTGTTAGTTATTATTATGTGGTTAGTTAGTATTATGTGGTTAGTTAGTAGCATGTGGTTAGTTATTATTATGTGGGTAGTTAGTATAATGTGGTTAGTTAGTAGCATATGGTTAGTTAGTAGCATGTGGTTTGATAGAATCATGTGGTTAGTTAGTATTATGTGGTTTGTTAGAATCATGTGGTTAGTTAGTAGCATGTGGTTAGTTATTATTATGTGGGTAGTTAGTATAATGTGGTTAGTTAGTAGCATGTGGTTAGTTAGTAGCATGTGGTTTGATAGAATCATGTGGTTAGTTAGTATTATGTGGTTTGTTAGAATCATGTGGTTAGTTAGTAGCATGTGGTTAGTTAGTATTATGTGGTTTGTTAGAATCATGTGGTTAGTTAGTATTATGTGTTTAGTTAGTATTATGTGGTTTGTTAGAAGCATGTGGTTAGTTAGTAGCATGTGGATAGTTAGTAGCATGTGGATAGTTAGTATTATGTGGTTTGTTAGAATCATGTGGTTAGTTAGTAGCATGTGGTAAGTTAGTAGCATGTGGTTAGTTAGTAGCATATGGTTAGTTAGTAGTAGTACTTACTGTGATCCTGTCCTCCTTGTCTTCGATGCGTACTTTGTCCTTCTTCCAGTAGATGGTTGGTTCAGGGTGACCTCTAGGGGGGATACACTCCAGGATGGCCGGCTCCCCCGCGGCCACCACCACGTCTGTAGGGTTCTGTCTGAAGTCATCACGCAGCACTGAGGAGAAAGAGACAGAGGAGAGAGATGGAGGGTGAGCCTGGGGAGAAGACTCTGCAATGACGAAACACTTTATCTGACCTAATACTTAGCTAGGTGTACACAATGAGTTGCAATGTCTAGTGTGTGTGTGTGTGTGTGTGTGTGTGTGTGTGTGTGTGTGTGTGTGTGTGTGTGTGTGTGTGTGTGTGTGTGTGTGTGTGTGTGTGTGTGTGTGTGTGTGTGTGTGTGTGTGTGTGTGTGTGTGTGTGTGTGTGTGTGTGTGTGTGTGTGTGTGTTTTTGTGTGCGTGCGTGCCTGCGCGTGTGTGTGTGGTGAGTGCATGGTGAGATGGTAAGTCGCTCTGGATAAGAGCGTCTGCTAAATGACTAAAATGTAAAATGTAAATGTAATGGTGCTGCTGTGTGTTAGACTGAAATGTGAGATTTCATCTGACTGGACTTGCACAAGTAGCGGCTAATTGGAGTTAATGGAGGTTCTGGGGGAGGCAGCAGTTCAAACACACACACACACACGCACCCACACACACGCACACACATACACACAAACTGTCCGTGGGTGGTCTGGCAAACAATGTTTCCCCTATCTCATCCCCCTCAGGTAGTCCTTTCGCCACACAGATCCCCTCTCAGCCTGCCCAGTGTTCTGTCATACACACAGAACAGCTCATTATCAACCAGGCGATGGCTGCACATGTTAACACTGTACACCTCAACCCCCATTAGTTACTGGAGACTACACCTGTATCAGTGTCTTATATGTTAACAAATTGCCTTATAAAAACCTCTGAACAGACATGAAGAGCTGCTTCTCAGAGAGCAAATGACCTCAAAAGCTCAGGCTGCTTGTTATAATCACAAATGGGGATCATTCTAGAACATGCTGGGTGCGCTCAAGCTGACGTTTTCCCGCTTAACCCAAACCAAATCCACTGAATTCCAAATGAGTATTTGCGTCATGGCGGACGGTGACTGCAGCCGTGTATCTGGGGACACATGTAAAGGATGAAAGAAGAAGAAGGGGATGTTTGAGGAGCGCTAAATTAAGGGCAGCACCACAGGTTCTTGTTCAAAATCCCCCGTGGTGCTGCTTGTACACACACAGGGAAAAGGGGTGGGATTAGACTGGGATAATAGGTCCTAGTGTGCGGCTCTCTTATCTGCCCCCTCCCCTCCCCTCCCCTCTCCTCTCCTCTCCTCTCCTCTCCTCTCCTCTCCTCTCCTCTCCTCTCCTCTCCTCTCCTCTCCTCTCCTCTCCTCTCCTCTCCTCTCCTCTCTCCTCCTCTCCTCTCCTCCCCTCCCCTCCCCTCCCCTCCCCTCCCCTCCCCTCCTCTCTCCTCTCCTCCCCTCCCGTGCTTTACAAGGCCCACCACACCACTGTGTGTTGATTTATTTATTTAGGAAGGGATGGGGGATACATAGAGGGACTTAGGGGGACTTTTGTGTGACACAAATTCAAATGAAACACTCTCAAACTGGGAGGAGAGAGTACACAGAGAGAGCAGCTTCTCTCTCGATGGAGGGAGCGTGGGAGAGGGAGCAAAGGAAACGGATCGAGACAGAGAGAGGGATTGACAGAGAGGTATAGAGCAGTGGCTAGGGTGGGTGTCCCTCCCAGGTCCCTCCCAGGTCCCTCCCATTGTTGATTGTTGGCCGAGCTAGGATGCAGCACTCTGCACTAAAGAGCTGCTGTAATTAGTCAGCCCCAGAAAGATAGAACCCCCGGACAGACAGACAGAGAGGGTGGAGACTGGAGCCTCAGTCAGCCTGGTTACTCTGTTTCCATCAAAAACAAAGTCCTGCTCTCTGAAATCTTACCACCGGGATGGACTAGCCACTGTGGCCAATACCTGTTGTCCTGGTATTTGTGTTTGTGTACCTTTTCTTTGAAGGTGGCCTTTAAAGAAATGGAAAACAGATCTACTGGACAACGTGTAAGAGTCACGGATCCCTCTGGAACTTTCATCACACCTGTCCCCTATTTCCACTAATTAGTATTCGTATATATGTGCCCTTTGGTTTCCATGGTCTGGTTGATTATTGTTACAATGTCCGTTGGTGTGTGTGAGTACCTGTGCTGTGTGTTTTGGGCTTTCGTGCCATTGTGGATTGCGCAGATGATTACGGGTCTCGTCCCGTGTGTTAGTCATTATGCGCGTGTGTTATTTATTCGAGGTACTCCTCGCTCTTTTGTTTGGGTTTCAACCCTGTGTTTTTGTTACGTGTTTGTTTGGTCTTCGTCCCCGTGCCCTTAACACGGCACGCCGTAATTTAGGTGAAATAAAACCCATATTACGCATTCCTGTATCTGTCTCCCGAATCTCCTCATACCAACTTGACAGTATGTTGTATTATGTGTGTGCTTGTACACATTTTATACAGTATTGCAGAAGCTACCAAGCCCCTCCCCTATACAAACAAACAAACACACACCCCTGCAAACAGACACACTTTTTGTGGCATGGCCAAACACTGAGCTCCCAACAGCCACAAGTCAACACAGATAAAGTGTATTCGGGTGAGAGGATTATTTATGGTCTGTGTGTTGGTTCTGGGTTCTGTCATACCAACACAATGCTATGAACAGAGTCATGTACAAGAGACAAGCAGGGAAAACACACCCACATTCAAAAATAACGTACACATTTCAAATCCGGATCTTTAATCCTGATTGGATACAACCTGTACCAAATAATAAAAACAGCCAGAGCATCTCCTAGGATTTCTGCCTACATGATGATTACCACTGACCATCTGCTTCACCACACTGCTGATTAGCAGCACATTCCTTGTATGTGTGTGCCGTTTGTGAAAGTGTGTGTTCGTTGTATGTGTGTGTGTCTGGTATGTATAATTGAGAGGATTTGTGTATGTACAGGATCTCAACTATTGCTCTAACTCTGGGGCTTCCAGGCACGGAGGTCCATATCGGAGAGCAGACGTCAGACGTAATTGCATTTCTATCCCTCGTGAAAACCCCAGCTCTTCCCCCTCCAAAAACACCTCACGTCCCACGGAGATAGCAGGCCCAAACTCCTGCCAGTGTGCTTACTGGGGATCAGTATAGCATATTTATATATGCATACCCTTCTGCCTGCAAAGGCTACATCTGTCAGTCAGGCTGCAGGCTACAAACACATATCAGAAAAATATGAATCCGCCCTGGGCAGACATATTTATTTCTTTCTCCAACTTCCCCAGTTGAGGGTTGGGGTGGAGGGTAGCAGCAGACAGGGGGTAAAGCACAGTAAACTGGCAACTCTACACCTGCCACTGTGTCAACATTTAAACTTAAAGGGGAAAGAATCAAGTTGCAACTTGAACTGTTGGACAGCGATGGAGCAGGGACGAGAGGGGCCTTGCACTGTGGAACAGCAGCAGAGTGGGGAAGAGAGGGGCCTTACACTGTGGAACAGCAGCAGAGTGGGGAAGAGAGGGGCCTTACACTGTGGAACAGCAGCAGAGTGGGGAAGAGAGGGGCCTTACACTGTGGAACAGCAGCAGAGTGGGGAAGAGAGGGCCTTTGCACTGTGGAACAGCAGCAGAGTGGGGACGAGAGGGGCTTTGCACTATGGAACAGCAGCAGAGTGTGGACGAGAGGGGCCTTGCCAAAAAATAAAAACACAGAGGACACACACTACTTTGTAACATCCAAAGGCTTACACTAGTGTCTTACACTGGCAGTCAGAGGCATATGACAGAAGCCATTAGATGTGTCTACATTTGAAGCAAACACGACTTACAGGAGCAATTAGGTTTAAGTGCCTTGCTCAAGTGCACAATGACAGATTATTCACCTTGTCGGCTGAATGATTCAAACCAGCAACCTTTTGGTTACTGGCCCAACACTTTAGTACCTCTGTGTTCTCACTCTCACCCATACAGAAGATTCAGCAAACATCCAACAACACTACAACCTACTGTAGGATCACTACAGAGTGCTGAGTAGAGACAGACACGGGTGTAGAGGCATATTGTCTCCTATGAGCCAGAACATTAGTTACTGCAGGATGAGTGGGTAGACTTTTTTTATTTGTATTTAATAGAGATCCCAATTAGTTGTTGCCAAGGCAGCAGTTACTCTTCCTGGAGTCCAAACGTATTAAAAAACTTACATTACATATAAAACAAAAGATAAAACAGTACATCATATAACACTATTACACCACTGCATAGGGTGTGCGTGTAGAATGTGTGTACTAGGGTGTGTGTGTAGAATGTGTGTACTAGGGTGTGTGTGTAGAATACGTGTACTAGGGTGTGTGTGTAGAATGTGTGTACTAGGGTGTGTGTGTAGAATGTGTGTACTAGGGTGTGTGTGTAGAATGCGTGTACTAGGGTGTGTGTGTAGAATGTGTGTACTAGGGTGTGTGTGTAGATTACGTGTACTAGGTTGTGTGTGTAGAATGTGTGTACTAGGGTGTGTGTGTAGAATGTGTGTATTAGGGTGTGTGTGTAGAATGTGTGTACTAGGGTGTGTGTGTAGATTACGTGTACTAGGTTGTGTGTGTAGAATGTGTGTACTAGGGTGTGTGTGTAGAATACGTGTACTAGGGTGTGTGTGTAGAATGTGTGTGCTAGGGTGTGTGTGTAGAATGTGTGCACTAGGGTGTGTGTGTAGAATGTGTGTACTAGGGTGTGTGTGTAGAATGTGTGTACTAGGGTGTGTGTGTAGAATACGTGTACTAGGGTGTGTGTGTAGAATGTGTGTGCTAGGGTGTGTGTGTAGAATGTGTGTGCTAGGGTGTGTGTGTAGAATGTGTGTGCTAGGGTGTGTGTGTAGAATACGTGTACTAGGGTGTGTGTGTAGAATGTGTGTGCTAGGGTGTGTGTGTAGAATGTGTGTACTAGGGTGTGTGTGTAGATTACGTGTACTAGGGTGTGTGTGTAGAATGTGTGTACTAGGGTGTGTGTGTAGATTACGTGTACTAGGGTGTGTGTGTGTGTGTGTGTGTGTGTGTGTGTGTGTGTGTGTGTGTGTGTGTGTGTGTGTGTGTGTGTGTGTGTGTGTGTGTGTGTGTGTGTGTGTGTGTGTGTGTGTGTGCGTCTTGACTGGGTCGTCCAACCAACAGGCTGTGCACTCCCGCTCCCTGTCACAATGCCACAGTGCTGCGTGTTGGTGTCTAAACATTGTTTTCCCACCTTCTGTTTTATATGACTACATTACCATGTGGCGGGCATGCAACACATGAGGCTCGTGGCACCTTAACCGGGGAGGACAGGCTCATGGTAATGGCTGGAGGGGAATCGGTGGAATGTTATCCAACACATCAAACACGTGGTTTCCATGGTTTCCAGGTGTTTGATGCCATTCCATTTGTTCCGTTCCAGCCATTATTATGAGCCGTCCTCCCCTCAGTAGCCTCCACTGGCATGCACATACAGGCATGCACAAACACAAATACATAGAGACAAATGAACACAACACACACAGACAGATACACACGCACAGACAAACTCACACTCACAAAAATGCACACACACTCACACAAACAAAGAAACATAAACACACCCACTGAACTGTACGCAGCTTCTCTTACAGCCACAGGCCCTCCATCTGAATGAATCATGTGAGAGATTGTGTGGATCGATCAATTTATTTATTTGTTATTACATTTCTTTCCCATCAAATGCAGTAAAGGGCTCCCGTTCCCTGCATACATTTCCTGACAGGTCAGGGCTGAGAAAACACAAAGGGATTACACCACTGCTGTTCAGGCCTGGAGCCATTCCACTCTACACTGCCACCATCCAGCCATACTGCTACTACTACCACCTCCTATTCACACTCTGGTAGGAAGTGTATTTTAACAGCTAGCTCTGAGCTATGATAACAGCATTCCATTCAGTGTATTTTAACAGCTAGCTCTGAGCTATGATAGCAGCATTCCATTCAGTGTATTTTAACAGCTAGCTCTGAGATTTGATAGCAGCATTCCATTCAGTGCTTGGGAAGAAGGGCTTTTTCTGTTCTATCCAATCAGAGTGCTATTACAATGCCACTATATTTCTTTAGACAACCGAGGCAATATATCTGTCACTTTACACCAAAAATACTAGAACTATCTGTGGAGTCCTTTGGTGTTTTGTATTACTGGCTGTAGATGCTGAAGGCTGCAGTATAATGTAGTTCTGGGTACAGTATAGTGTAGAGAAGGGGCCTCCATTTATCTCAGTGGCAGATCTCTGTATAACCAATCATTGCCCCCCCCCCCCCCCCGCTGGCTAGTGGTAACCTCGGCCCCACATCCAGATGCAGATATTACCCCCTCAGCGGGGAGGGAGGGGGCATGTTGACACTTAACGGCGCATATCCCTTTATGGGGTCAGAGGTCAGCACAGATAAACAGCTGCACATTATGTCCGGCCGGCTGTCTTGCTGGCTGGCTGGCTACCTGTCTTGCTGGCTGGCTGGCTACCTGTCTGGTTGGCCGGCTGGCTACCTGTCTGGTTGGCCGGCTGGCTACCTGTCTGGTTGGCTGGCTGGCTAACTGTCTGGTTGGCTGGCTGGCTACCTGTCTGGTTGGCTGGCTGGCTACCTGTCTTGCTGGCTGGCTGGCTACCTGTCTGGTTGGCTGGCTGTGCCCGAGGCTGTGCCTCCTTGGAGGACTGAGAGAGGGAAGGCCCTCTTCATCAGCTCAGAGAGCTCAATATCTCTTTTCTCTCTCTCCATCAATCCTTTTCTCTCTACCTCTCTCTCTCTCAATTTCCACTCTACCCGTCTCTACGGTGTACTTATGCAGCTCATCCAATCATGTAACACCATGCCCTCCACCCCTCCTCCTATCTCCAGTTTACCAGCCACAGTGTCAGCCCACCAGATAACACCCAGGAGGTACAAACACATGGAGTGTTGTGATATGGCGCTGGGGGGGAAATGGTTGTGATATGACAATTATATGTACATCGTTTAATGGGGGTATAGACAGGGATGGATAGAGAGAGACAGAGAAGCAAGTGTGGTGAAAGGTGGAGTGAACAGAGGGAGGGTAGAGGATGAGGAGGGTAGATGATGAGGAGGAGGAGGGTAGAGGAGAAGGGTAGAGGAGAAGGATGAGGGTAGAAGATGAGGAGGAGGATGGTAGAGGATGAAGAGGGTAGAGGATGAGGAGGGTATGGGATGAGGAGGGTAGAGGAGGAGGAGGGTAGAGGATGAAGAGGGTAGAGGATGAGGAGGGTAGAGGATGAGGAGGAGGATGGTAGAGGATGAAGAGGGTAGAGGATGAGGAGGAGAATGGTAGAGGATGAAGAGGAGGAGGGTAGAGGATGAGGAGGAGGAGGGTAGAGGAGGAGAGTAGAGGATGAAGAGGGTAGAGGATGAGGAGGAGGAGGGTAGAGGAGGAGGGTAGAGGATGAAGAGGGTAGAGGATGAGGAGGGTAGAGGAGAAGGACGACACAACAGGTGATGATGAGAGGACGAACATGGTGGAAGGTCAAATATCAGAGACAGAGAGGAGACTTAGAATGTCAATTAACTAGTGGAGGAGGGAGAGGAGGCACATTCCATCACACTCTGCCCTGCGCTGTGAGGGTATCCCTGCCTCTGTACACAGGGCCTAAACAAACACTCATTAACACAGTCCTCCTTTAAAGCTAATTTTTCACCCAGCAGTCCTAATTTGGTCTAACGAGGCTCCCACTGGCCAGCACCGTAATGACAGAAGACAGAAAGCAACGGGCAGGGGATTCTACTGGACGCCGATACTATGGAATACAGTGTGATGGAGAAACAATATAATTAACTATTTAATGAATCTCTCCCCTCATATCCCCTCCCCTCCCAACACAAACTCCCCAAATTCAATTTAGGCTAATCCATGATTTATGGTAATGTGTAGCTCATTAAAACGTTAGTTAAAAACTCATTAAAATTCACTTGGAGAAGTAATGGCTTCATTACAGTAATATGCTGAAATGCAAAGAAAAAGACAGGAAGAACAAGGAGAAGAAAGAGAGAAAGAGAACGACAGCTTTCTAATCACTTAATTGTGACTAAAACGGAATACATTTGCATAATAAATAACGATGAGCTGCAACATTTCTTCTCTCTTCGCAGCGCGCCGTAATTAACAAGTGCTACAATTAAAGATGCATTTATTTTCACCAAAATGTATATTTTTAGTAGCCACTCCAGTTTTCACTGTGTTGCATCTGCCT
This sequence comes from Salvelinus alpinus, assembly GCF_045679555.1. Lineage (NCBI taxonomy): Eukaryota > Metazoa > Chordata > Actinopteri > Salmoniformes > Salmonidae > Salvelinus > Salvelinus alpinus. The sequence continues at coordinate 34,763,852 of NC_092107.1, forward strand.
CTTCTGCCTGGTTGTTTTGCAGTGTTTGTGCGGCGGCTGCCAGATGTGCAGAGCGTGCGGTAACTGGAGCTGGCTGATACAGAGGAACAATGTGGCCGTGACCTTTTCTGCCCGGCTTGATAAAGGATATGGATGGGATGTGCTGATGCTCGTCTCCCGCTCAGCCCTGAATGGACACTTTAGAGCCGGAAGGAAGGAGGGGAAAGACGCAGAGGAGAACTGGTCCCGATTGATTTCTTGCCAATTCCACAACACAGACAGACCGAGACGCATCCAAGTATACTGACTGACTGAGTGACTGAGTAAGGGAATTTGCCTGGTGGGACTGGGAGAGGGAGAGGGAGAGGAAGAGGAAGAGAAGAGAGGAGGAAAGGAAATGAGAAGAGAGGATTTGGGGTTATGCTGTCTGAAGAGGAAGGATGCGGCATGGCCAGCTGTTGGTTGATATTAAGGCATGTTGAGAGGTAAACATTGTGCTTTGAGTAAAAACACTTGGTAAACTGGAATTATTACTAAGCAGCTGGGAAAGCCTGCATTATTGAGTCTACCAGAGACTGATTGATTGCCATCCAGATTTCTACAGATAAAACATCATTTGAGCTGCTCAGGACCATTACAATCTCTGTCTGAGTCAGCATGTGTTTTATTTTGTGCAAAACGGGTTCTTGATGTGAGCAGTCGATGGAAAATAACATCTTTCCTAGAAATGCCACATGAAGGAGTTCTAAGAATGTGTATTGAGGGAAGCTGTGACGTACGTTGGTGATAATGACTCATACAGTCCTGTGTGTAATCCAGTATACTGTGTGTATCTACACTACCGTTCAAAAATTTGAGGTCATTTAGAAATGTTCTTGTTTATGTCCATTAAAATAACATCAAATTGATCAGAAATACAGTGTAGACATTGTTAATGTTGAAAATGACTATTGTACCTGGAAACGACTGATTTTGTATGGAATATCTACATAGGTGTACAGAGGCCCATTATCAGCAACCATCACTCCTGTGTTTCAATGACACGTTGTGTTAGCTAATCCAAGTTTATCATTTTAAAAGGCTAATTGATCATTAGAAAACCCTTTTGCACTTATGTTAGCACAGCTGAAAACTGTTGTTCTGATTAAAGAAGCAATACAACTGGCCTTCTTTAGACTAGTTTAGTATCTGGAGCATCATCATTTGTGGGTTCCATTACATGCTCAAAATGGCCAGAAACAAAGACCTTTCTTCTGAAACTCGTCAGTCTATTCTTGTTCTCAGAAATGAAGGCTATTCCGTGCAAGAAATTTCCAAGAAACTGAAGATCTCGTACAACAATGTGTACTACTCCCTTCACAGAACAGAGCACACACACACACACACACACACACACACACACACACACACACACACACACACACACACACACACACACACACACACACACACACACACACACACACACACACACACACACACACACACACACACACACACACACACACACACACACACACGCAGTTGAAGTCGGAAGTTTACATACACTTAGGTTGAAGTCATTAAAACTTGTTTTTCAACCACTCCACACATTTCTTGTTAACAAACTATAGTTTTGACAAGTCGGTTAGGACATCTACTTTGTGCATGACACAAGTAATTTTTCCAACAATTGTTTACAAACAGGTTATTTCACTTAAAATTCACTGTGTCACAATTCCAGTAGGTCAGACCAAGTTGACTGTGCCTTTAAACAACTTGGAAAATTCCAGAAAATGGTGTCATGGCTTTAGAAGCTTCTGATAGGCTAATTTACATAATTTGAGTCAATTTGAGGTGTACCTATGGAGGTATTTCAAAGCCTACCTTGAAACTCAGTGCCTCTTTGCTTAACATCATGGGAAAATCTAAATAAATCAGCCAAGACCTCAGAAAAAACATTGTAGACCACCACAAGTCTGGTTCATCCTTGGGAGCAATTTCCAAATGCCTCTGTACAAACAATTGTATGCAAGTATAAACACCATGGGACCAAGCAGCCTTCATACCGCTCTGGAAGGAGATGCGTTCTGTCTCCTAGAGATTAACGTACTTTGGTGCAAAAAGTGCAAATCAATCCCAGAACAAGAGCAAAGGACCTTGTGAAGATGCTGGAGGAAACAGATACAAAAGTATCTATATCCACAGTAAAACAAGTCCTACATCGACATAGCCCGAAAGGCTGCTCCGCAAGGAAGAAGCCGCTGCTCCAAAATCGCCATAAAAAAGCCAGACTACTGTTTGCATCTACACATGGGGACAAAGATCGTACTTTTGGGAGAAATGTCCTCTGGTCTGAGGAAATAAAAATAGAACTGTTTGGCCATTATGACCATCCTTATGTTTGGATGAAAAAGGGGAAGGCTTGCAATCAATCTGAATAACACCATCCCAACTTTGAAGCACAGGGGTGGCAGCATCATGTTGTGGGGGTGCTTTGCTGCAGGAGGGACTGGTGCATTTCACAAAATGAGGATGGAAAATGATGTGGATATATTGAAGCAACATCTCAAGACATCAGTGAGGAAGTTAAAGCTTGGTCGTAAATGCGTCTTCCAAATGGACAATGACCCCAAGCATACTTCCAAAGTTGTGGCAAAATGGCTTAAGAACAACAAAGTCAAGGTATTGGAGTGGCCATCACAAAGCCCTGACCTCAATCCTGTAGAAAATATGTGGGCAGAACTGAAAAAGCGTGTGCGAGCAAGGATGCCTACAAACCTGACTCAGTTACACCAGCTCTGTCAGGAGGAATGTGACAAAATTCACCCAATCTTATTGTGGGAAGCTTGTGTAAGGCTACCCAAAACGTTTGACCCAAGTTAAACAATTTAAAGGCACTGCTACCAAATACTTATTGAGTGTATGTAAACTTCTGACCCACTGGGAATGTGATGAAAGAAAAAAAAAAGATGAAAGAAATCATTCTCTCTACTATTATTCTGACATTTCACTTTCTTAAAATAAAGTGGTGATCCTAATTGACCTAAGACAGGGAATGTTTTACTGTATTTGGCTAAGGTGTATGTAAACTTCCGACTTCAACTGTAGATATACATATATATATATATATACAGTGGGGAGAACAAGTATTTGATACACTGCCGATTTTGCAGGTTTTCCTACTTACAAAGCATGTAGAGGTCTGTCATTTTTATCATAGGTACACTTCAACTGTGAGAGACGGAATCTAAAACAAAAATCCAGAAAATCACATTGTATGATTTTTAAGTAATTAATTTGCATTTTATTGCATGACATAAGTATTTGATCACCTACCAACCAGTAAGAATTCCGGCTCTCACAGACCTGTTAGTTTTTCTTTAAGAAGCCCTCCTGTTCTCCACTCATTACCTGTATTAACTGCACCTGTTTGAACTCGTTACCTGTATAAAAGACACCTGTCCACACACTCAATCAAACAGACTCCAACCTCTCCACAATGGCCAAGACCAGAGAGCTGTGTAAGGACATCAGGGATAAATTGTAGACCTGTACAAGGCTGGGATGGGCTACAGGACAATAGCCAAGCAGCTTGGTGAGAAGGCAACAACTGTTGGCACAATTATTAGAAAATGGAAGAAGTTCAAGATGACGGTCAATCACCCTCGGTCTGGGGCTCCATGCAAGATCTCACCTCGTGGGGCATCAATGATCATGAGGAATGTGAGGGATCAGCCCAGAACTACACGGCAGGACCTGGTCAATGACCTGAAGAGAGCTGGGACCACAGTCTCAAAGAAAACCATTAGTAACACACTACGCCGTCATGGATTAAAATCCTGCAGCGCACGCAAGGTCCCCCTGCTCAAGCCAGCGCATGTCCAGGCCCGTCTGAAGTTTGCCAATGACCATCTGGATGATCCAGAGGAGGAATGGGAGAAGGTCATGTGGTCTGATGAGACAAAAATAGAGCTTTTTGCTCTAAACTCCACTCGCCGTGTTTGGAGGAATAGAAGGATGAGTACAACCCCAAGAACACCATCCCAACCGTGAAGCATGGAGGTGGAAACATCATTCTTTGGGGATGCTTTTCTGCAAAGGGGACAGGACGACTGCACCGTATTGAGGGGAGGATGGATGGGGCCATGTATCACGAGATCTTGACCAACAACCTCCTTCCCTCAGTAAGAGCATTGAAGATGGGTCGTGGCTGGGTCTTCCAGCATGACAACGACCCGAAACACACAGCCAGGGCAACTAAGGAGTGGCTCCGTAAGAAGCATCTCAAGGTCCTGGAGTGGCCTAGCCAGTCTCCAGACCTGAACCCAATAGAAAATCTTTGGAGGGAGCCGAAAGTCCGTATTGCCCAGCGACAGCCCCGAAACCTGAAGGATCTGGAGAAGGTCTGTATGGAGGAGTGGGCCAAAATCCCTGCTGCAGTGTGTGCAAACCTGGTCAAGAACTACAGGAAACGTATGATCTCTGTAATTGCAAACTAAGGTTTCTGTACCAAATATTCAGTTCTGCTTTTCTGATGTATCAAATACTTATGTCATGCAATAAAATGCAAATTAATTACTTAAAAATCATACAATGTGATTTTCTGGATTTTTGTTTTAGATTCCTTCTCTCACAGTTGAAGTGTACCTATGATAAAAATTACAGACCTCTACATGCTTTGTAAGTAGGAAAACCTGCAAAATCGTCAGTGTATCAAATACTTGTTCTCCCCACTGTATATATATATTGTAACGTCCTGACCAGAGTTCTTATGTGTTTTGCTTGTTTAGTGTTGGTCAGGACGTGAGCTGGGTGGGAATTCTATGTTGTGTGTCTAGTTTGTCTGTTTCTGTGTCTAGCCTAATATGGTTCTCAATCAGAGGCAGCTGTCAATCATTGTCCCTGATTGAGAATCATATATATAGGAGGCTTGTTTTGTGTTGGGATTTTGTGGGTGATTGTTTCCTGTCTCTGTGTTTGTGTTCTGCACCAGATAGGACTGTTTTCGGTTTTCACATTTATTGTTTTTGTTGTTTGTAGTGTTCACACATTCTTTATTAAATATGTTGAACACTAGCCGCGCTGCATTTTGGTCCTCTCCTTCACCAATGGAAGAAAACCGTTACAGAATCACCCACCAAACTAGGACCAAGCAGCGTGGCAACGGGCAGCAGCGACAGCAGCAGCAGCAGCGGGACCAGGAGAAATGGACTTGGGAGGACGTTTTGGACGGCAAGGGTTGCTACACATGGGAGGAGATCCTGGCTGGAAAGGATCGCCTCCCATGGGAACAGCTGGAGGCAGCTAGGAGAGCAGAGACAACCGGAGAGAGGAACCGGCGTTATGAAGGTACGCGGCTAGCACGGAAACCCGAGAAGAAATCCCCAACATTTATTGGGGGGGGGCTAAAGGGTAGTGTGGCGAAGTCAGGTAGGAGACCTGCGCCCACTTCTCATGCTTACCGTGAAGAGCGGGAGTACGGGCAGACACCGTGTAATGCGGAAGAGTGCACGGTGTCTCCTGTACGTGTGCATAGCCCGGTGCGGGTTATTCCACCTCCCCGCACTGGCCGGGCTAGATTGAGCGTTGAGCCAAGTGCCATGAAGCCGGCTCAACATATCTGGCCTCCAGTACGTCTCCTCGGGCTGGTGTACATGGCACCAGCCTTACGCATGGTGTCCCCGGTTCGCCTACACAGCCCAGTGCGGGTTATTCCACCTCCCCGCATTGGTCGGGCTACGGGGAGCATTCAACCAGGTAAGGTTGGGCAGGCTCAATGCTCAAGGGAGCCAGTACGCCTGCACGGTCCGGTATATCCGGCGCCACCTTCCCGCCCCAGCCCAGTACCTCCAGTTCCAGCACCCCGCACTCGCCTTATGGTGCGTGGCCCCAGCCCAGTACCACCAGTGCCTACACCACGCACCAGGCTTCCAGTGCGTCTCCAGAGCCCTGCCCCTCCTCCACGCACTCTCCCTATGGTGCGTGTCTCCAGTCCAGTACCTCCAGTTCCGGCACCACGCACCAAGCCTCCTGTGCGTCTCCATATTCCTGTACGCACTGTTCCTTCTCCCCGCACTCGCCCTGAGGTGCGTGCCCTCAGCCCGGTACCTCCAGTTCCGGTACCACGCACCAGGCCTATAGTGCGCCTCGAGAGTCCAGTGTGCCCTGTTCCTGTTCCCCGCACTAGCCTTGAGGTGCGTGTCTCCAGTCCGGTACCACCAGTTCCGGCACCACGCACCAGGCCTACTGTGCGCCTCAGCAGGTCAGTCGGCCGTCTGCCCAACGCCGCCTGCACTGCTCGTCTGCCCAGCGCCGTCTGAGCCATCTGCCTGCCCAGCGTCGTCTGAGCCATCCGTCTGCCCAGCGTCGTCTGAGCCATCCGTCTGCCCAGCGTCATCTGAGCCATCCGTCTGCCCAGCGCTGTTAGAGCCGCCCGTCTGTCCCGAGCCGTTAGAGCCGCCCGTCTGTCCCGAGCCGCTAGAGCCGTCCGTCAGTCAGGAGCCGCTAGAGCCGTCCGTCAGTCAGGAGCTGCCAGAGCCGCCAGTCAGGAGCTGCCAGAGCCGCCAGCCAGTCAGGAGCTGCCAGAGCCGCCAGCCAGTCAGGAGCTGCCAGAGCCGCCAGTCAGTCCGGAGCTGCCCTTCAGTCCGGAGCTGCCCTTCAGTCCGGAGCTGCCCTTCAGTCCGGAGCTGCCACTCAGTCCGGAGCTGCCACTCAGTCCGGAGCTGCCACTCAGTCCGGAGCTGCCACTCAGTCCGGAGCTGCCACTCAGTCCGGAGCTGCCATTAGTCCGGAGCTGCCCTTCAGTCCAGAGCTGCCTCTCTGTCCGGAGCTGCTTTTCAGTCCGGAGTTGCCCCTCTGTCGTGAGCTACCCCTCTGTCGTGAGCTACCTCTCTGTCGTGAGCTACCTCTCTGTCTTGAGCTACCTCTCTGTCCTGAGCTACCTCTCTGTCCTGAGCTATCTCCTCTATCTAGGGGGGGCCTTGGTGAAGGTTCCTAGACCAAGGTCGGGGGCGAGGGTCGCCACTCAAAGGACGCTAAGGAGGGGGACAAAGACAGTGGTAGAGTGGTGTCCTCGTCCTGCGCCGGAGCCGCCACCCCGGACAGATGCCCACCCAGACCCTCCTCTTGAGTTTTAGGGGTGCGTTCGGAGTCCGCACCTCAGGAGGGGGGTACTGTAACGTCCTGACCAGAGTTCTTATGTGTTTTGCTTGTTTAGTGTTGGTCAGGACGTGAGCTGGGTGGGAATTCTATGTTGTGTGTCTAGTTTGTCTGTTTCTGTGTCCAGCCTAATATGGTTCTCAATCAGAGGCAGCTGTCAAACGTTGTCCCTGATTGAGAATCATATATATAGGAGGCTTGTTTTGTGTTGGGATTATGTGGGTGATTGTTTCCTGTCTCTGTGTTTGTGTTCTGCACCAGATAGGACTGTTTTCGGTTTTCACATTTATTGTTTTTGTTGTTTGTAGTGTTCACACATTCTTTATTAAATATGTTGAACACTAGCCGCGCTGCATTTTGGTCCTCTCCTTCACCAATGGAAGAAAACCGTTACATATATATACATACAATTATTTTTCAAAACGCACATATATTATATATATACACATATATTATATGGTTCTTTGTTGCAAGGTTCAGTTGTTATTTAAAATTCACAACAGCATATAGTCAGGGCATATCGGGAGTTACATTGACTCATGGGTAATCTCCTCAGCCTAAGAGAGTGCCAGAAATAGGGGAAAACATTTTCTCCCTCGCTCTCCATTCCTTCCTTCCTTCCTTCCTTCCTTCCTTCCTTCCTTCCTTCCTTCCTTCCTTCCTTCCTTCCTTCCTTCCTTCCTTCCTTCCTTCCTTCCTTCCTTCCTTCCTTCCATCAGAATACTACCACACAGCACTCTGGTTCGTCTGTCTCAGAGCAGAGATCACATCTAGACCCACCCCTGGGACAGCGTTGGAAACCCGTTGGCCATGGGCAGCATTTCTGCATTACTGCTCTGTGTTTTTCAGACAGGAACTAAATGTAGTCATGGCCCCTGGTCCTGGACCCTGCTGGCCCCTGGTCATGGACCCTGGTCCTGGACCCTGCTGGCCCCTGGTCCTGGACCCTGGTCCTGGACACTGCTGGCCCCTGTTCCTGGACCCTGATGGCTCTTGGTCCTGGACCCTGCTGGCCCCTGGTCATGGACCCTGCTGGCCCCTTGTCCTGGACCCTGCTGGCCCCTGGTCCTGGACCCTGCTAGCCCTTGGTCATGGTTGAGGAGATTGAGGCAGCCTTGTCACTTTGGATCAGTGTTGCCTGACACATTGGAGAGAGAGGCTGATGCATATGCCTCTCATTAACTCTGCCCCTGCAGTCTGTGGTACGGGTTACCATTATCAACTTACTAGACTGTACTCTAATGCTGCTGTCCAAACAGCCAAGAGGCCAAGGACTGGGAAGGCAGAGAGATATTTCAGATGCATTCACTGCTGGAGTTATCTTTATTTGTCAGGGGAAACATTAAAATATTGCCACCATTTTAAACTCTCCTCATCTCACCTCTTCTCACTCCATTCTGTTTTTACACCGTTGTCGTGCAGTGATCACATCTCATCAATCTCCATCCCTCCATCTCTCTTACACGTCCTGCCATAGTTAGCTGCCCCCAACAGTGTTCTCCAGTCGCCCCTCAGGTAGAAGTGATGCTAGGTGACACAGCTCCAGCTGTGCTTGAGAATGACCTGCTACTGTCAGAAACAGTACAAGCGTACCTTACTAGACTAGTCACACTAGAATCTCAGTAATGCAGGGACAGTCTGGTGAAAGTTATGCAGTTTGAATGTGTGTGTGTTGTGTATGTTGGAGGTTATCCATAGTGTCAGTTTCCTAGCCCCAATCTATTTGTACTGGGCAAATGACATTGACGAAGTGACCTTATAGGGGAAAAATAATCCCCAGGATGCTGTGGCTGACTGACTGCCTGACTGACTGCCTGACTGACAGTATGACTGCTGCAGTGTTTACAGATTCACACAGCAGGGGTGAATTCCCTGAGAGCCCCACACACACACTGTCTACCTGCACATGCAAACACACACACAGACACACTGTCTACCTGTACATGCACACACACACACACAGACACACTGTCTACCTGTACACGCTCACACACAGACACACTGTCTACATGTACATGCAACCACACACACACACACACACACACACACACACACACACACACACACACACACACACACACACACACACACACACACACACACACACACACACACACACACACACACACACACACACACACACACACACACACACACACACACACACTGTCTACCTGTACATGCACACACACAGACACTGTCTACCTGTACATGCAAACACACACAGACACACTGTCTACCTGTACATGCACACACACACAGACACACTGTCTACCTGTACATGCAAACACACAGACACTGTTTACCTGTACATGCAAACACACAGACACTGTCTACCTGTACATGCACACACACAGACACACTGTCTACCTGTACATGCAAACACACACAGACACACTGTGTACCTGTACATGCAAACACACAGACACTGTCTACCTGTACATGCAAACACACACAGACACACTGTCTACCCGTACATGCAAACACACACAGACACACTGTCTACCTGTACATGCAAACACACACACAGACACACTGTCTACCTTTACATGCAAACACACACAGACACACTGTCTACCTGTACATGCAAACACACACAGACACACTGTCTACCTGTACATGCAAACACACAGACACTGTCTACCTGTACATGCAAACACACACAGACACACTGTCTACCTGTACATGCAAACACACACACAGACACACTGTCTACCTGTACATGCAAACACACACAGACACACTGTCTACCTGTACATGCAAACACACACACAGACACACTGTCTACCTGTACATGCAACCACACACACAGACACACTGTCTACCTGTACATGCAAACTCTCGTTCCTAGCATGTCACTCTTTCCTCTCACAGAGCAGTTCTGCAGACTCCACTCCACTGTGAATCTTCATATAATCTTTAATAGCGTCTTTCTATTTTCCTTAACGCCTGCCTATTTGCGGCAGTTCCTTCCCTGTCTGTTTTATGGGCCGGGCCTGTATTTTAGTAATTGCATTGGCAGTAGCGACAGGCTGAGACGCTGAGAGGCGTTGGAAGCTTGTAAAAGGTGTCACTGCTTGGCGGCAGCCCCCTTTTAATTAAGCTCTCTGCTGGAGATGAGCACTTTTATCTAGCGTGCTCTGATGAGTCCTTTACACTGGGGCTACACAACACACTACACTGCAGAATACAGAGGGAGGGAGGGAGGGAGGTAAGGATGGAGGGAGGGAGGTAAGGATGGAGGGAGGGAGGTAAGGATGGAGGGAGGGAGGGAGGTAGGGAGGGGGGTAGGGGTAGGGGTAGGGAGGTGGGGGGGAGGGAGGGGGAAGTCCACCTACTATACTGAACCTCCCTCCCTCATCTCTGTATGTATCACTATCCCTGCCCACTATCTCTGTGTCTATCACTATCCCTGCCCACTATCTCTGTGTCTATCACTATCCCTGCCCACTATCTCTGTGTCTATCACTATCCCTGTCCACTATCTCTGTGTCTATCACTATCCCTGTCCAATATCTCTGTGTCTATCTCCATGCCCCAAAAATATTAATGGCTGTTCTGGAGGCAATGTGGGGTCCGATCCGGTATTAGATGCGTGTACCTAATAAACTGGGGGACTGTATATTTACCACAGCCACTGTGTTTGTGTGTCTGTGTTAGAGGATGTACCGCTCTGTACACCGTGCTGTGAGCCCCACCCATCGTGTTATGAGCCCCACCCATCATGCTGTGAGCCCCCCCCCACCCATCATGCTGTGAGCCCCCCCCCACCCAGCATGCTGTGAGCCCCCCCACCCATCATGCTGTGAGCCCCACCCATCATTCTGTGAGCCCCACCCAGCATGCTGTGAGCCCCACCCATCATGCTGTGAGCCCCACCCATCATTCTGTGAGCCCCACCCATCATGCTGTGAGCCCCACCCACCCATCATGCTGTGAGCCCCACCCATCATGCTGTGAGCCCCACCCACCCATCATGCTGTGAGCCCCACCCACCCATAATCTGTGAGCCCCACCCATCATTCTGTGAGCCCCACCCATCATGCTGTGAGCTCCACCCACCCATCATGCTGTGAGCCCCACCCATCATGCTGTGAGCCCCACCCACCCATCATGCTGTGAGCCCCACCCACCCATCATGCTGTGAGCCCCACCCACCCATCATGCTGTGAGCCCCACCCACCCATCATGCTGTGAGCCCCACCCACCCATCATGCTGTGAGCCCCACCCATCAGCGCTGTGCAGTCATGTGTACACTGGTTCAGATGTAGACCTAGCCCTGCAACACGGATACTGCAGGTGGACACACACAGACAAACAACACCCTGGTTTTGTAATGTTGAATATTACATTATGTTGTTCTAGACATGCTTACAGTAATTTCTGCCTTGGCTTCCTTGTGTGTTGTGTTATTGATGGGGTGTGTGTGTGCGTGTGTGTTTGTGTCTGTAAACTATACATCTTAGCCAGGGGCTGTATGTGTCTATGAGGCATGATGATTTGCGAGGAGTTCATTACAGTCCTTCCCTCCCTGTTCCTGCTCCTTTTCAACACTCCTCCATTTCTCCTCCATCTCTCCCTCATCTCTCATCCATCTCTCCTCCATTTCTCCTCCATCTCTCCCTCATCTCTCCCTCATCTCTCCCTCATCTCTCATCCATCTCTCCTCCATTTCTCCTCCATCTCTCCCTCATCTCTCATCCATCTCTCCTCCATTTCTCCTCCATCTCTCCCTCATCTCTCCTCCATCTCTCCTCCATTTCTCCTCCATCTCTCCCTCATTTCTCCTCCATCTCTCCTCCATTTCTCCTCCATTTCTCCTCCATTTCTCCTCCATCTCTCCCTCATCTCTCCCTCATCTCTCCCCCATCTCTCCTCCATCTCTCCTCCATCTCTCATCCATCTCTCATCCATCTCTCCTCCATTTCTCCTCCATCTCTCCCTCATCTCTCACTCATCTCTCCCTCATCTCTCCTCCATTTCTCCTCCATTTCTCCTCCATTTCTCCTCCATCTCTCCTCCATCTCTCCTCCATCTCTCCTCCATTTCTCCTCCATCTCTCCTCCATTTCTCCTCCATCTCTCCCTCATCTCTCCTCCATTTCTACTCCATTTCTCCTCCATTTCTCCTCCATCTCTCCTCCATTTCTCCTCCATCTCTCCCTCATCTCTCATCCATCTCTCCTCCATCTCTCATCCATCTCTCCTCCATCTCTCCTCCATCTCTCCTCCATTTCTCCTCCATTTCTCCTCCATTTCTCCTCCATCTCTCCTCCATTTCTCCATCATCTCTCCTCCATTTCTCCTCCATTTCTCCTCCATCTCTCCTCCATTTCTCCTCCATCTCTCATCCATTTCTCCTCCATTTCTCCTCCATTTCTCCTCCATCTCTCCCTCATCTCTCCCTCATCTCTCCCTCATCTCTCCTCCATTTCTCCTCCATTTCTCCTCCATTTCTCCTCCATCTCTCCTCCATCTCTCCTCCATTTCTCCTCCATCTCTCCCTCATCTCTCATCCATTTCTCCTCCATTTCTCCTCCATTTCTCCTCCATCTCTCCCTCATCACTCCTCCATCTCCCCCTCATCTCTCCCTCCTCTCCCTCACTAGTAGATTCTGACCTGGAGTCAGTGTGGATTTTACAGGACCCAAATGAGGTCCACTATTAGATTCTGACCTGGAGTCAGTGATTGAGGGTCTGGAGTAGCCTGCCTTCAGTGCCTTGGGAGGAGGGCTGAACGAAATTCCGTCAGGGCTCAGTCTGTCAGCGATCAGAGCAGATACATTAAAATAGATTTATTGATCACTTTATAGATATTAACTGTTGCGAAAGAGTGAACATTTAACTGAATACGGATGTGATTTTACAGAAGCCTCGCCCACGGGAAGGGCTCCTTTTTTTCTCACATCATGGCTCAGTGTGTGTGCGTGCATGTGTGTGTGTGAGAGATCCTCTGTGTACAACGTAAAACACCAAATAACGCATGCAGGGCAGAATTAGGCCGATACCTGCTAATTATCAAAATCCAGAAAAGAGTCGTTCAATTCTACAACCATCTAAAAGGAAGCAATTTCCAAACCTTCCATAACAAAGCTCACCTACAGAGAGATGAAACTGGAGAAGAGCCCCCTAAGCAAGCTGGTCCTGGGGCTCTGTTCACAAACACAAACACACCCCACAGAGCCATCACCTACAGAGAGATGAACCTGGAGAAGAGCCCCCTAAGCAAGCTGGTCCTGGGGCTCTGTTCACAAACACAAACACACCCCACAGAGCCATCACCTACAGAGAGATGAACCTGGAGAAGAGCCCCCTAAGCAAGCTGGTCCTGGGGCTCTGTTCAAACACAGACCCCACAGAGCCCCAGGACAGCAACACAATTAGACCCAACCAAATAATTAGAAAAAAAATACTTGCTACATTGGAAAGAATTAACAACAAAAATCAGAGCAAACTAGAATGATATTTGGCCCTTAACAGTGGCAGAATACCTGACCACTGTGACTGACCCAAACTCAAGGAAAGCTTTGACTATGTACAGACTCAGTGAGCATAGCCTTGCTATTGAGAAACGTCACCGCAGGCAGACCTGGCTCTCAAGAGAAGACAGGCTATGTGCACCCTGCCCACAAAATGAGGTGGAAACTGAGCTGCACTTGCTAACCTCCTGCCAAATGTATGACCATATTAGAGGCACATATTTCCCTCAGACTACACAGACCCACAAATCCAATTTTAATAAACTCCCACATCTACTGGGTGAAGAAACACAGTGTTCCATCACAGCAGCAAGATTTGTGACCTGTTGCCACAAGAAAAGGGCAACCAGTGAAGAACAAACACCATTGTAAATACAACCCATATTTATGTTTATTTATTTTCCCTTTTGTACTTTAACTATTTGCACATCGTTAAAACACTGTATATTGACATAATATGACATTTGTAAAGTATTTATTATTTTGGAACGTGCGTATACTGTTCATTTTTATATTGTTTATTTCAAATGTGTCTATTGTCTAATTCACTTGCTTTGGCAATGTAAACACATGTTTCCTATGCCAATAAAGCCCTTAAATTGAAGTTGACATTGAAAAGAGATAGAGATGCACATATCATCTAAATAGTAAGGATAAATATCAGCAAATCACTGCTACATAAGCCACACCCAATCAGACACACACACAAGCTCTTTATATGCAGCCTATTTGATATGCATGTAAACAGAATTGTATATAATCACAGTGTCTGTGTCTCTGTCTGTGTCTCTGTCCCTCCCTCCCTCCCTCCCTCCCTCCCTCCCTCCCTCCCTCTTCTCTGTATTTTTCCCCTATCTGTGATTTTCTCTGGCAGTAACATCATAAGGTGAGAGTAAATAGTGCTGGTAGTGTGTCGGCTGTATTGCTGCTGAGGCTCTTCCTCCTATGGTCTCTGAGAGGAACGAAGTAAATGAGTCAAGTTCTAATCCATGGTATTTGGAGTTCTGTCAACATTAGTGACTTCACTGTGGAGAAGAGAGGAGTGGAATGGAGAGGTGTGGAGAGGAGTGGAGAGGATAGGAGAGGATGAGATATGGTTCCAGGCCACAGATGACCTACATAGCAAGGACATGATAGCAGACTGAAGCTGGAGATGAACACACAACACACTCCAGCCAGGCAGAGCTCCCAGAATCCTACAGCTCTCTAGGGCACAGATACAGCAGGACATGAGACACAACTGTGAAAAGTCCCTCTCTAAATGACACTTCTACTCCCAATGTGTGATATGTTCAGTTCTATTTTCAGATTCCATATTATCAACAATGACGATCTGCTAAGCCAGCATCTGTAGAGTACAATGACCACAAGGCACAAAATCAATATGGATTGTTAATGAACCGATAATTCAATGAGCTCTGGCTAATCATCCACCCACAGTGGAGATAGAGAGAGATAGAGACACAGATATAGGAAGAGAGGGATGAGTTATCTAGTTCCTGTGGTCTCTACATGATGTTCATGAGAGCTCAGTATCTGATGAGTAGAGATAATGTTTTTCACTTTTGTTTATTTTCTATTTCACTTGCTTTGGCAATGTAAACATATGTTTCCCATGCCAATAAATCCCCTTAAATTGAATTGAGAGAGCAATTTAAATATTCCACCACTACCGGCTATCTCATCTACAGAGCACATTAAGGCCAGTCTCTGTCCTGTAATCACAAACTGGCCTATAATGGGAATCCAGCCTTTATTACTATAGATGGTTAGGCTGGACCTTTCCTCCATTCCCTCCTCTATTCATTAGCTAGTGTAGATGGCTGGGGTTAATAGCCATATCTGTCTGTGTGTTGAAGCATCAAGCTGGCAAGTCTATAATGCCAAAGGCTAGAGATGGTGCAATCATCAGTGGATGAGAGAGGGCCTGCTGAATACAGCGGATGAGAGAGGGCCTGCGGATGAGAGCGGATGAGAGAGGGCCTGCTGATCACAGCGGATGAGAGAGGGCCTGCTGAATACAGCGGATGAGAGAGGGCCTGCTGATGACAGCGGATGAGAGAGGGCCTGCTGAATACAGCTGATGAGAGAGGGCCTGCTGATCACAGCGGATGAGAGAGGGCCTGCTGATGACAGCGGATGAAAGAGGGCCTGCTGATGACAGCGTTTGAAAGAGGGCCTGCTGATGACAGCTGATGAGAGAGGGCCTGCTAATGACAGCGGATGATAGAGGGCCTGCTGATGACATCGTTTGAAAGAGGGCCTGCTGATGACAGCGTTTGAAAGAGGGCCTGCTGATCACAGCTGATGAGAGAGGGCCTGCTGATGACAGCGGATGAAAGAGGGCCTGCTGATGACAGCGGATGAAAGAGGGCCTGCTGATGACAGCGTTTGAAAGAGGGCCTGCTGATGACAGCTGATGAGAGAGGGCCTGCTAATGACAGCGGATGATAGAGGGCCTGCTGATGACAGCTGATGAGAGAGGGCCTGCTGATGACATCGTTTGAAAGAGGGCCTGCTGATGACATCGTTTGAAAGAGGGCCTGCTGATGACAGCGTTTGAAAGGGGACCTGCTGATGACAGCTGATGAGAGAGGGCCTGCTGATGACAGCGGATGAAAGAGGGCCTGCTGATGACAGCGGATGAAAGAGGGCCTGCTGATGACAGCGTTTGAAAGAGGGCCTGCTGATGACAGCTGATGAGAGAGGGCCTGCTAATGACAGCGGATGATAGAGGGCCTGCTGATGACAGCTGATGAGAGAGGGCCTGCTGATGACATCGTTTGAAAGAGGGCCTGCTGATGACATCGTTTGAAAGAGGGCCTGCTGATGACAGTGTTTGAGAGAGGCCTGCTGATGACAGCTGATGAGAGAGGGCCTGCTGATGACAGCTGATGAGAGAGGGCCTGCTGATGAAAACTGATGAGAGAGGGCCTGCTGAATACAGCTGGTGAAAGAGGGCCTGCTGATGACAGCTAATGAGAGAGGCCTGCTGATGACAGCTGATGAGAGAGGGCCTGCTGAATACAGCTGATGAAAGAGGGCCTGCTGATGACAGCTGATGAGAGAGGGCCTGCTGATGACAGCTGATGAAAGAGGGCCTGCTGATGACAGCTGATGAAAGAGGGCCTGCTGATGACAGCTGATGAGAGAGGGCCTGCATTAATGTTTTATTTATTTAACCTTTATTTAACTAGGCAAGTCAGCTAAGAACAAATTCTTATTTACAATGACGGCCTACCCCAGCCAAACCCTAACGACGCTGGGCCAATTGTGCGGCATCCTATAGACTCCCAATCACGGCCGGTTGTGATACAGCCTGGAATCGAACCAGGGTCTGTAGTGAAACCCCTAGCACTGAGATGCAGTGCCTTAGACCGCTGCACCACTTGGAAGCCCTAATGACATCCATGTTCCATGTCATATGAATCTTACTGGAATGAAACAAAAATGCTTGCAAATATCTCCTATTCATACTATGCTTCTATGCAATACATGTGAGTGTTGATCTGGTAGAATCCCAGCATCTTCCACTAGAATACAATCCCAACCATCCTTAGAATCAAAGGAACTAAAAGGCAGAAACAGATTCTCATAGTCTGATTACTTCCAGGTCAGGGGAGGGTCAGAGTGATGTCATGCCATTTCAAACCCTGTGAGAGAGAGAGAGAGAGAGAGAGAGAGAGAGAGAGAGAGAGAGAGAGAGAGAGAGAGAGAGAGAGAATGAGAGAATGAGAGAGGGAGAATGAGAGAGAGAGAGAGAGAGAGAGAGAGAGAGAGAGTGAGAGAGTGTGAGAGAGTGTGAGAGAGTGTGAGAGTGTGTGAGATTGTGTGTCTTTGGGGAGCCATTAAAGGGAGGGTACCTCTGTAACACATGGACATTTAGCACCACCACAGCGTCAAAGGCACACCCCTGAACTGCTCTTTCCCCAGCCACAATCACAGAGCCCACGCTGGGGTCTCACAAAGATCAGTGGGAATGGTTGAGAGAGAGAACACACAGACTGGTGTGAAACTGGTGTGTGTGAGTGAGCAGCACAGAGTCAACCAGACCATGAATCCCATGGGTAATGAATGTGTATGGTGGGACTTAGGATTCTGGAAAACCCTATTAGATTTGGCTGTGTTATCAGCTTACTAACTAGCACAGTGAGATGGATAGATAGATAGATAGATAGATAGATAGATAGATAGATAGATAGATAGATAGATAACCCCTACTACATCTGTGTCACAACCCTGGAGACTGCCTATCGGTCTGTCAGCCTGCCCCCTGCTGGGGAGCACAGGGAGGTGCAGGGGGACACCTGGGGAGGGTAGTGGAACAGCCCAGGTTCCCCTGTCACTCAGGGTTAACATATGGACAACAGGGGGCTAAACACAAACAGATGAGGGTGAAAATGACTCGGCAACCAAAGCCTAATCGATCACAATCCATCTGCAAACAGAGGCACATCCCTATAGTTTCCATTTCGTCCATATCAAACGCTGGAATGTTCTAGTATGTATAGTGGTATGTTGGGATGTGTAGACAAGCATCAAAAATGACATCTTGCTCCAAACAGCACATCATTGAGTTGAGCTTATCGCTGTTTTTTTTTTTTTACGAAATCAGCCGGGTATGTCTCAGCCATATCTTTCCTCATCAAACAGATGTACTTGGAGAAGGAAGGGAGCTGGGACTGCCGTTGTCAAGACGACGATGAGTCCATCCTTATCCCTGTCTTCAAACACCTCCATCTCTCTCAGCCACATGAAAAAGAGGAACAGAGGGGTGGAAATCACTCCTGTGTTCCTTCTGCAGCGCACCGTGCAGACACCTGCCTCTGCTCCACCCTCACAGCAGCCATACGTCAAAAGATGTGCTTGTGTATTCTCTACCCTGCCTGACACTGGGCTGTTTGAAGACACACATCACTGTCACCATTCTGAGGCTGTCTGCTTTATACCGCATAAAACCAGAATAGGCAAATACCACAACATAGAATGGTGCCATAAATGGAAATATACAGAGAGAGATAAAGGGAAAAGCAGTGAGGGAGAGAGAGAGAGAGCGGGAGAGGCAGCCATTTATTTAGACAATTATTTGATCTGTATAGACTAACCAATCAAATAAATTAGCATTAGCATTATTGAATATCTAATCTAATTTCAGTGACTTCTATGTCAGATAATACTGACTCCAGAGGGATACCAGGAGTCAGGATTTGTAAAGCAATTTAGTCAACGAGCAAAAGGGAAGATGCTTTCTCTGTGTGATCTTTCTGCTTTTCAGAATGAGCCTGAAAATGTACATAACTAGATCCATGAAGGAGAGAGATGAGGATGTGCTTTCCATCCTCTAGATGTGACTAGAGAACAGCCATAACAAGCCACCAGAAACCCATCCTCTAGATGTGACTAGAGAACAGCCATAACAAGCCACCAGAAACCCATCCTCTAGATGTGACTAGAGAACAGGCATAACAAGCCACCAGAAACCCATCCTCTAGATGTGACTAGAGAACAGGCATAACAAGCCACCAGAAACCCATCCTCTAGATGTGACTATAGAACAGGCATAACAAGCCACCAGAAACCCATCCTCTAGATGTGACTAGAGAACAGCCATAACAAGCCACCAGAAACCCATCCTCTAGATGTGACTAGAGAACAGCCATAACAAGCCACCAGAAACCCATCCTCTAGATGTGACTAGAGAACAGCCATAACAAGCCACCAGAAACCCATCCTCTAGATGTGACTATAGAACAGGCATAACAAGCCACCAGAAACCCATCCTCTAGATGTGACTAGAGAACAGCCATAACAAGCCACCAGAAACCCATCCTCTAGATGTGACTAGAGAACAGGCATAACAAGCCACCAGAAACCCATCCTCTAGATGTGACTAGAGAACAGGCATAACAAGCCACCAGAAACCCATCCTCTAGATGTGACTAGAGAACAGCCATAACAAGCCACCAGAAACCCATCCTCTAGATGTGACTAGAGAACAGCCATAACAAGCCACCAGAAACCCATCCTCTAGATGTGACTATAGAACAGGCATAACAAGCCACCAGAAACCCATCCTCTAGATGTGACTAGAGAACAGCCATAACAAGCCACCAGAAACCCATCCTCTAGATGTGACTAGAGAACAGGCATAACAAGCCACCAGAAACCCATCCTCTAGATGTGACTAGAGAACAGGCATAACAAGCCACCAGAAACCCATCCTCTAGATGTGACTAGAGAACAGCCATAACAAGCCACCAGAAACCCATCCTCTAGATGTGACTAGAGAACAGGCATAACAAGCCACCAGAAACCCATCCTCTAGATGTGACTAGAGAACAGGCATAACAAGCCACCAGAAACCCATCCTCTAGATGTGACTAGAGAACAGCCATAACAAGCCACCAGAAACCCATCCTCTAGATGTGACTAGAGAACAGCCATAACAAGCCACCAGAAACCCATCCTCTAGATGTGACTAGAGAACAGCCATAACAAGCCACCAGAAACCCATCCTCTAGATGTGACTAGAGAACAGCCATAACAAGCCACCAGAAACCCATCCTCTAGATGTGACTATAGAACAGGCATAACAAGCCACCAGAAACCCATCCTCTAGATGTGACTAGAGAACAGCCATAACAAGCCACCAGAAACCCATCCTCTAGATGTGACTAGAGAACAGCCATAACAAGCCACCAGAAACCCATCCTCTAGATGTGACTAGAGAACAGCCATAACAAGCCACCAGAAACCCATCCTCTAGATGTGACTATAGAACAGGCATAACAAGCCACCAGAAACCCATCCTCTAGATGTGACTAGAGAACAGGCATAACAAGCCACCAGAAACCCATTCTATAGATGTGACTAGAGAACAGCCATAACAGGCCACCAGAAACCCATCCTCTAGATGTGACTAGAGAACAGGCATAACAAGCCACCAGAAACCCATTCTATAGATGTGACTAGAGAACAGCCATAACAGGCCACCAGAAACCCATCCTCTAGATGTGACTAGAGAACAGGCATAACAAGCCACCAGAAACCCATTCTATAGATGTGACTAGAGAACAGCCATAACAGGCCACCAGAAACCCATCCTCTAGAAGATATCGTTAAATGTGGTGATTGTCTCCACCGATGCATGTCTGATTTACATAGGGCCTGGATCCCTCTCTGCATAGGGTCTTCTGGTCTGCCACCTTCCGTCTGCCGTGTACACAAAACTAATACAATGACCCTCAGAATCATTACAGAAAGTCCACCACTACTCTGTGCCCTCCACAACATTAATGAAGCAATGGAGTGCATCTAATCAATGTTTAAAGCAGGGTATCATTATTGGGGCCGGGCTTGGGGAAAACACTGTCAGAACAGGGCCTTTCTTCTGCTCTTCAGCCTTTAGGAGGCACTGACCCAGACACATACAGCTGGGCTGGCTAGACCCCCCAGACCGCTGCTGAATATACATGAAGGAGAGAGGGAAGGAAGGAAGGGGGCGATAGAGGTGGGAGCATCCCTGGTTAGCAGAAGGAGATAGAGGTGGGAGCATCCCTGGTTAGCAGAAGGAGATAGAGGTGGGAGCATCCATGGTTAGCAGAAGGAGATAAAGGTGGGAGCATCCCTGGTTAGCAGAAGGAGATAGAGGTGGTATCATTCCTGGTTAAAGGGGGAGATAGAGGCGGGATCATTCCTGGTTAGCAGAAGGAGATAGAGGTGGTATCATTCCTGGTTAGAGGGTGAGATAGAGGTGGGATCATTCCTGGTTAGAGGGGGAGATAGAGGCGGTATCATTCCTGGTTAGAGGGGGAGATAGAGGTGGGATCATTCCTGGTTAAAGGGGGAGATAGAGGCGGGATCATTCCTGGTTACAGGGGGAGATAGAGGCGGGATCATTCCTGGTTAGAGGGTGAGATAGAGGTGGTATCATTCCTGGTTAGAGGGGGAGATAGAGGCGGGATCATTCCTGGTTAGAGGGGGAGATAGAGGTGGTATCATTCCTGGTTACAGGGGGAGATAGAGGCGGGATCATTCCTGGTTAGAGGGGGAGATAGAGGTGGGATCATTCCTGGTTAGAGGGGGAGATAGAGGTGGGATCATTCCTGGTTAGAGGGGGAGATAGAGGTGGGATCATTCCTGGTTAGAGGGGATATAGAGGTGGGATCATTCCTGGTTAGAGGGGGAGATAGAGGTGGGATCATTCCTGGTTAGAGGGGGAGATAGAGGCGGGATCATTCCTGGTTACAGGGGGAGATAGAGGTGGGATCATTCCTGGTTAGAGGGGGAGATAGAGGTGGGATCATTCCTGGTTAGAGGGGGAGATAGAGGTGGGATCATTCCTGGTTAGAGGGGGAGATAGAGGCGGGATCATTCCTGGTTACAGGGGGAGATAGAGGTGGGATCATTCCTGGTTAGAGGGGGAGATAGAGGCGGTATCATTCCTGGTTAGAGGGGGAGATAGAGGTGGGATCATTCCTGGTTAAAGGGGGAGATAGAGGCGGGATCATTCCTGGTTACAGGGGGAGATAGAGGCGGGATCATTCCTGGTTAGAGGGTGAGATAGAGGTGGTATCATTCCTGGTTAGAGGGGGAGATAGAGGCGGGATCATTCCTGGTTAGAGGGGGAGATAGAGGTGGTATCATTCCTGGTTACAGGGGGAGATAGAGGCAGGATCATTCCTGGTTAGAGGGGGAGATAGAGGTGGGATCATTCCTGGTTAGAGGGGGAGATAGAGGCGGGATCATTCCTGGTTAAAGGGGGAGATAGAGGTGGGATCATTCCTGGTTAGAGGGGGAGATAGAGGTGGGATCATTCCTGGTTAGATGGGGAGATAGAGGCGGGATCATTCCTGGTTAGAGGGGGAGATAGAGGCAGGATCATTCCTGGTTACAGGGGGAGATAGAGGCGGGATCATTCCTGGTTAAAGGGGGAGATAGAGGTGGGATCATTCCTGGTTAGAGGGGGATATAGAGGTGGGATCATTCCTGGTTAGAGGGGGAGATAGAGGCGGGATCATTCCTGGTTAGAGGGGGAGATAGAGGCAGGATCATCCCTGTTTACAGGGGGAGATAGAGGCGGGATCATTCCTGGTTACAGGGGGAGATAGAGGTGGGATCATTCCTGGTTAGAGGGGAGATAGAGGCGGGATCATTCCTGGTTAGAGGGGGAGATAGAGGCGGGATCATTCCTGGTTAGAGGGGGAGATAGAGGCGGGATCATTCCTGGTTAGAGGGGGAGATAGAGGCGGGATCATTCCTGGTTAGAGGGGGAGATATAGGTGGTATCATTCCTGGTTAGAGGGGGAGATAGAGGCGGGATCATTCCTGGTTAGAGGGGGAGATAGAGGCGGGATCATTCCTGGTTAGAGGGGGAGATAGAGGCAGGATCATTCCTGGTTAGAGGGGGAGATAGAGGCGGGATCATTCCTGGTTAGAGGGGGAGATAGAGGCGGGATCATTCCTGGTTACTAGGGGAGATAGAGGCGGGATCATTCCTGGTTAAAGGGGGAGATATATGTGGGATCATTCCTGGTTAGAGGGGGAGATAGAGGCATGATCATTCCTGGTTAGAGGGGGAGATAGAGGCAGGATCATTCCTGGTTAGAGGGGGAGATAGAGGCGGGATCATTCCTGGTTACAAGGGGAGATAGAGGCGGGATCATTCCTGGTTAGAGGGGGAGATAGAGGCGGGATCATTCCTGGTTAGAGGGGGAGATAGAGGCGGGATCATTCCTGGTTAGAGGGGGAGATAGAGGCGGGATCATTCCTGGTTAGAGGGGGAGATAGAGGCGGGATCATTCCTGGTTAGAGGGGGAGATAGAGGCATGATCATTCCTGGTTAGAGGGGGAGATAGAGGCGGGATCATTCCTGGTTAGAGGGGGAGATAGAGGCGGGATCATTCCTGGTTACAAGGGGAGATAGAGGCGGGATCATTCCTGGTTAAAGGGGGAGATAGCAGCCAGGTCACCTGTTGTACAAGTGAGTATTGTACAAGTGAGTTGCCCCTTGTAACCGGCCACAAGGGGCAACTGTGAGTGCTGTTACCTTCAAGTAGGTTTGGGTTTTTCTCGGGTGTTGTTTTTAGTTTTAAGCCTATCCCAAATCTTAACCCTTACCATAACCATTCAGAGTTAATGGCTAACCTTAAAACGTCATATGGCTGCAGGGGCAGTATTGAGTAGCTTGGATGAAAGGTGCACAGAGGTGCCCAGAGTAAACGGCCTGCTCCTCAGTCATAGTTGCTAATATATGCATATTATTAGTATTGGATAGAAAACACTCTGAAGTTTCTAAAACTGTTAGAATTATGTATGTGAGTATAACATAACTCATATGGCAGGCAAAAACCTGAGAAAAAATCCAAACAGGAAGTGGAAATTCTGAGGCTGGTCGATTTTCAACCAAGATCCTATTGAAATCACAGCGAGATATGGATGAGTTTGCACTTCCTAAGGCTTCCACTAGATGTCAACAGTCTGTAGAACCTTGTCTGGTGGCTCTACTGTGAAGGGGGGCCGAATGAGAGGGGAATTAGTCAGGTCTGCCATGACCTGACCATTATTTGACCATGCGCGTTCACATGAGAGGGAGCTCTGTTCCATTGCTCATCTGAAGTCAATGTAATTCTCCGGTAAATATTGATTCAATAAATCGTTTGACATGTTTCTACTGACTATTACGGAACTTTTGGACATTTCGTCAGCTTTTAGTGAACACGCTTTCTGACGTTGGATTTGTTTACCAAACACGCTACAAAAATAGCTATTTGGACATAAATGATGGACATTACCGAACAAAACAAACATTTCTTGTGGAAGTGGGAGTCCTGGGAGTGCATTCCGATGAAGATCAGCAAAGGTAAGTGAAGATTTATAATGCTTTTTATGAGTTTTGTTGACTGCACAATTTGGCGGGCTTTTGTGGCTGAACGCTGTTTTCAGATGATTGAATATTGTGTTTTGCCGTAAAGCTTTTTGAAATCTGACACAGCGGTTGCATTAAGAACAAGTGTATCGTTCATTCTATGTAAAACATGTATCTTTCATCAAATTTTATGATGAGTATTTCTGTTATTTGATGTGGCTCTCTGCAATTTTCTGGATATTTTGGAGGCATTTCTGAACATGGTGCCAATGTAAACTGAGGTTTTTGGATATAAATATGAACTTAATCGAACAAGACATATATGTATTGTGTAACATGAAGTCCTATGAGTGTCATCTGATGAAGATAATCAAAGGTTAGTGATTCATTTGATCTCTATTTGTGCTTTTTGTGACTCCTCTCTTTGGCTGGAAAAATGGCAGAATTTTTCTGTGAGTTGGTGGTGACCTAACATAATCGTTTGTGGTGCTTTCGCTGTAAGGCCTATTTGAAATCGGACACTTTGTTGGGATTAACAACAAGTTTACTTTTAAAATGGTATAAGATACATGTATGTTTCAGGAATTTTAATTATGACATTTCTGTTGTTTGAATTTGGCGCCCTGCACTTTCACTGGCTGTTGTCATATCGGTCCCGTTACCGGGATTGCAGCCATAAGTTAAACACTTAGAAATGTGACGTTTGGAACAACCTCAGTGATAGGAAGCTGGTTAGTATTCACCCAGGCAGCATCAGAGCCCCCATCACCCAGGTAATTAAAGTGTGTTTTACATCAACACCACCCTGTACTGATGTGGTGTGTGAGGGATAAACACTTGCACACGTGTGTGTGATTGAAGTCGATCAAAATAGGGTATAAACAATATACCCCCCTGCTTAAAAGCTGCCTTTTAGAATTCATGTGGCGATTAGCATAATCAGTTCATGGATGACAAAACTTTGTAAATGTGTCTGCTATTAATGCCACCAATTACAGGGGCTAAATGCAAATGGACTGCTACTGTGTGTTGTGGATGGAAAACAGACCCATGGATCTGAGGCTGATAGTGGACCAGAGAAACAAAGCCCAGCCCTACATGTCCTCTACGCCACACTGGACCTACCACTCTTCTGATGTCTTATCAAAATAAACACGGTGGTAAAACAAATGAAAATAGTCAAGCACAATGGCCCTTTATCATACTACTGTAAGTATTTTGTTCTGTTCTATTTCCCTCAGCCTCTGCCTCTTGACCATCTAGCCTCTGTTTAGTAGATCACCTTCCTGTGAGTCATCACCTCACTGTCAGGCCAACACCTTTCACCTCCATTAAGAGGCACCACTCATGTCTGGCCTAAATGAACAGACAGCCAATCAATTAGTGACAGCCAGGCAAGAACCTGTGTACACAGGAAACAGGAGATAGACATACTGGGGCTGGAGAGGTCTAGAGGGCAGAGGAGAGACATACTGGGCTGGAGAGGTCTAGAGGGCAGACGAGAGAGACATGCTGGGGCTGGAGAGGTCTAGAGGGCAGAGGAGAGACATACTGGGTCTGTGGGGGTCTAGAGGACGGGCTGCATAGAGACTAACAGACCATAACTCTACTCGGTCTCTGTCTCTCTATTTTCACACTAACCAGTCCCTACAGGCACATAGTCCACCTCCTCCCTCCCCCATTGATGTATTACCTTTTATATAACACCTCTCTCTTTATCTCCATCAAAACTCTTATTTTGTTATTTTACACTGCTGTAATTATCCTTTATTCATTAACTACACACAAACTAATTTCTCTCTCTCTCTCTCTCTCTCTCTCTCTCTCTCTCTCTTTCTCTCTCTCTCTCTCTCTCTCTCTCTCTCTCTCTCTCTCTCTCTCTCTCTCTCTCTCTCTCTCTCTCTCTCTCTCTCTCTCTCTCTCTCTCTCTCTCTCTCTCTCTCTCTCTCTCTCTCTCTCTCTCTCTCTCTCTCTCTCTCTCTCGGAGTCCAACACTAGATGAAAGGATGTCTATATGCGTGCTGAGTGTATCTACTGTACTGGGTAAGATGTACCAGCTAATCCGATTAGCATGAGGATTTGATTTCTCATGACACTGTCTGTCTGGTCTGGAGTAGAGTAGCCTGAGTCAGCTTATTCCTCCTAGCTCCATCACATATCTATATAGAGTTGAACAGGCATGGTCCAGTGTTTCCCGACCCCTTCTGTCTCAGCCTCCAGTATTTATGCTGCAGTAGTTTATGTGTCAGGGGGCTAGGGTCAGTCTGTTATATCTGGAGGATTTCTCCTGTCTTATCCGGTGTCCTGTGTGAATTTAAGTACGCTCTCTCTAATTCTTTCTTTCTTTCTCTCTCTCGGAGAACCTGAGCCCTAGGACCATGCCTCAGGACTACCTGGCCTGATGACTCCTTGCTGTACCCAGTCCACCTGGCCGTGCTGCTGCTCCAGTTTCAACTGTTCACCGGACATGCTACCTGTCCCAGACCTGCTGTTTTCAACTCTCTAGAGACAGCAGGAGCGGTAGAGATACTCTGAATGATCGGCTATGAAAAGCCAACTGACATTTACTCCTGAGGTGCTGACTTGCTGCACCCTCGACAACCACTGTGATTATTATTATTTGACCCTGCTGGATATCTATGAACATTTGAACATCTTGGCCATGTTCTGTTATAATCTCCACCCGGCACTGCCAGAAGAGGACTGGCCACCCCTCATAGCCTGGTTCCTCTCTAGGTTTCTTCCTAGGTTCTGGCCTTTCTAGAGAATGTTTCCTAGCCACTGTGCTTCTACACCTGCATTGCTTGCTGTTTGGGGGTTTAGGCTGGGT
The DNA here is from genome assembly GCF_045679555.1 of Salvelinus alpinus. NCBI lineage: Eukaryota > Metazoa > Chordata > Actinopteri > Salmoniformes > Salmonidae > Salvelinus > Salvelinus alpinus. The sequence continues at coordinate 34,791,147 of NC_092107.1, forward strand.
TTCTGTACAGCACTTTGAGATATCAGCTGATGTAAGAAGGGCTATATAAATACATTTGATTTGATTTGGTCTAATAGGCATATCATCTCTCTCTCTTTACCCTACCTCTCCCTCTCTACATCTATCCCTCCCATCCATGCATTCTTTCCCCTCATCCTCTAATCCATCCATCCCTCCAACCAGGTGATGAGTTCATTTCTCTCCCATCAGCAGCAGCACTGCCAGTTGTCTGGGTGACCCGTGTGACCTGAGAGAGTCTCCTAACAGCCTCCTCTCACATATCACCATCAATTGGTCTGCACCACCCTGTCAGAGACAATCAATACATCATTCCTTCAGTAACCAGGAGGCCTCCCTCTCTCCTCTCCTCCACTCCTCCACTCCCTCGCTCCTCTCCTCCACTCCCTCGCTCTCCTCACAGCCTCTTCCCCCCCTTCACTTCCATTGTATTATTATTTCTCTGGTTGGATCGATGCAGCCCACCAGGCCTGCACTGTAAACCACACCACAATTACAGCTGCTGCTAATCTTCCTGTTGACTCCAGCTCATTCACAACATCCAATACTCAACATAAAGACCATACAGAAAGTCATTCAATCAAATGGGATTCTGAGGAATTAAATCACTTAAACAATTCACAGAGGCCTTAGTGAAATACCGCACATCTGAGCTAATAATCTGGAAGGTATATGGTATATATATATATCAACTGTCAATATGCATTTTTCATATCGATAACCTATTTTCCTCGTTCTGCATTTTGCCCCAGAGGATTTCAACAGGTGAGAAAACAAGACAATTCATACAGGAAACACAATAACCAACTGGACTGATGTGAGTCATACCCACTGGACAGGAAGTTGTCTTAATAAAACACATACAGGAAACACAATAACCAACTGGACTGATGTGAGTCTTACCCACTGGACAGGAAGTTGTCTTAATAAAACACATACAGGAAACACAATAACCAACTGGACTGATGTGAGTCTTACCCACTGGACAGGAAGTTGTCTTAATAAAACACATACAGGAAACACAATAACCAACTGGACTGATGTGAGTCCTACCCACTAGACAGGAAGTTGTCTTAATAAAACACATACAGGAAACACAATAACCAACTGGACTGATGTGAGTCTTACCCACTGGACAGGAAGTTGTCTTAATAAAACACATACAGGAAACACAATAACCACCTGGACTGATGTGAGTCTTACCCACTGGACAGGAAGTTGTCTTAATAAAACACATACAGGAAACACAATAACCACCTGGACTGATGTGAGTCTTACCCACTGGACAGGAAGTTGTCTTAATAAAACACATACAGGAAACACAATAACCAACTGGACTGATGTGAGTCCTACCCACTGGACAGGAGGTTGTCTTAATAAAACACATACAGGAAACACAATAACCAACTGGACTGATGTGAGTCCTACCCACTGGACAGGAAGTTGTCTTAATAAAACACATACAGGAAACACAATAACCAACTGGACTGATGTGAGTCTTACCCACTGGACAGGAAGTTGTCTTAATAAAACACATACAGGAAACACAATAACCAACTGGACTGATGTGAGTCCTACCCACTGGACAGGAAGTTGTCTTAATAAAACACACACAGGAAACACAATAACCAACTGGACTGATGTGAGTCTTACCCACTGGACAGGAAGTTGTCTTAATAAAACACACAGCACCACTCTCTCTTAAAGCTGATTCAGTAAATCCCTCTAATATCAGAGAGAGTGAAGACATACTTGGGTGAACACCGACAGTATTTCAGATAAATTCTCATCCCATTAAGGGAGTCTCCAATACACATAATTTCCATTAATTTTTTAAATATCGAGTGCAAAGAGATGACATGCTCAATGTTAAGTTAATTCAATAATGAGCTCTGGCCATAATTAGGCCAATTTGGTGGAGGAAGCACAAATGACATTTAACGCAGGACCGGCAGCCTGTTGTCCAGAACTGGAATCAGACCAGACTTCTATGTCTTTCTTTAATATGCATCGGTTCCTCCAACATTCACAGACAGTCCCGGGCTAAAACTGCCTTTGATTAGGACAGTGACAACTCTGATATTTATTTCTGTAATGCCAGTGAGTTAGTAGCTGCGTTATGGCAAGCCCAGGCTAGACATGGAGCTAATGTGATTATAGAGTTGTAGGTTTAACAAGCCTGTGTAGTTTGATCTGGGTGTGAGGGAGGGCAGGCTGTGTTAGCTGCCTGAGAATAATAGTGGAAATATGAGGCAGGCAGTGTTAGTATGAGGCAGTCAGTGTTAGTATGAGGCAGGCAGTGTTAGCATGATACATTAGTCTGAGGCAGTCAGTGTTATTATGAGGCAGACAGTGTTAGTATGAGGCAGTCAGTGTTAGCATGAGGCAGGCAGTGTTATTATGAGGCAGTCAGTGTTAGTATGAGGCAGTCAGTGTTAGTATGAGGCAGGCAGTGTTAGTATGAGGCAGTCAGTGTTAGCATGAGGCAGGCAGTGTTATTATGAGACAGGCAGTGTTAGTCTGATACATTAGTCTGAGGCAGGCAGTGTTAGTATGAGGCAGTCAGTGTTATTATGAGGCAGTCAGTGTTAGTATGAGGCAGGCAGTGTTAGTATGAGACAGGCAGTGTTAGCATGATACATTAGTCTGAGGCAGTCAGTGTTAGTATGATACATTAATCTGAGGCAGTCAGTGTTAGTATGAGGCAGGCAGTGTTAGTATGAGGCAGTCAGTGTTATTATGAGGCAGTCAGTGTTAGTATGAGGCAGGCAGTGTTAGTATGAGACAGGCAGTGTTAGTATGAGGCAGGCAGTGTTAGCATGAGGCAGGCAGTGTTAGTATGAGGCAGTCAGTGTTAGCATGATGCATTAGTCTGAGGCAGTCAGTGTTATTATGAGGCAGTCAGTGTTATTATGAGGCAGTCAGTGTTAGCATGATACATTTGTCTGAGGCAGTCAGTGTTATTATGAGGCAGTCAGTGTTATTATGAGGCAGTCAGTGTTATTATGAGGCAGTCAGTGTTAGTATGAGGCAGGCAGTGTTAGTATGAGACAGGCAGTGTTAGTATGAGGCAGGCAGTGTTAGTATGATGCAGTCAGGGTTAGTATGAGGCAGTCAGGGTTAGTATGAGGCAGGCAGTGTTAGTATGAGGCAGTCAGGGTTAGTCTGAGGCAGGCAGTGTTAGTATGAGGCAGGCAGTGTTATTATGAGGCAGTCAGTGTTAGTATGAGGCAGTCAGTGTTAGTATGAGGCAGTTAGTGTTATTATGAGGCAGTCAGTGTTAGTATGAGGCAGGCAATGTTAGTATGAGGCAGGCAGTGTTAGCATGAGGCAGGCAGTGTTAGTATGAGGCAGGCAGTGTTAGTATGAGGCAGTCAGTGTTAGCATGATACATTAGTCTGAGGCAGTCAGTGTCAGTATGAGGCAGGCAGTGTGCAGGGCAGCCGTTTGAAACTGTTAAGCAGCAGCAGCAGTAATTAGTGACTTAGGCCCCCAGCCTCTCTCTCTCTCTGTGAAGTCCAGCCCTTTGAAAGGGAGATCCAGCAGAAATGGGGCACTCTGATGGATGTTTGTGAATCTTTCAAGGGGGTGAGAGCGGCTAACAAGGACTCAGCTATTACCATTTGAAATGTAATTAGTGTTGGTGGAGCAGGAGGAGAGGAGCTGGGCCAGGCAGAGCAGCAGGAGGATGGGAGCTGGGCCAGGCAGAGCAGCAGGAGGACGGGAGCTGGGACAGGCAGAGCAGCAGGAGGATGGGAGCTGGGACAGGCAGAGCAGCAGGAGGAGTGGAGCTGGGCCAGGCAGAGCAGCAGGAGGATGGGAGCTGGGCCAGGCAGAGCAGCAGGAGGATGGGAGCTGGGCCAGGCAGAGCAGCAGGAGGAGAGGAGCTGGGCCAGGCAGAGCAGCAGGAGGATGGGAGCTGGGCCAGGCAGAGCAGCAGGAGGATGGGAGCTGGGCCAGGCAGAGCAGCAGGAGGAGAGGAGCTGGGCCAGGCAGAGCAGCAGGAGGATGGGAGCTGGGCCAGGCAGAGCAGCAGGAGGAGTTGAGCTGGGCCAGGCAGAGCAGCAGGAGGAGTTGAGCAGGGCCAGGCAGAGCAGCAGGAGGAGTGGAGCTGGGCCAGGCAGAGCAGCAGGAGGAGTGGAGCTGGGTCAGGCAGAGCAGCAGGAGGACGGGAGCTGGGTCAGGCAGAGCAGCAGGAGGATGGGAGCTGGGCCAGGCAGAGCAGCAGGAGGAGTGGAGCTGGGTCAGGCAGAGCAGCAGGAGGAGTGGAAATGGGCCAGGCAGAGCAGCAGGAGGAGTGGAGCTGGGCCAGGCAGAGCAGCAGGAGGATGGGAGAGAGACCAGACTCCAGGGTAGAAGGGAGGATCTCCAGACTGACCCATGCATCCACCAGGTGACCAGACTTTTGCAGCAGGTTGCACTAGGCTGGCACGACCACTGTCTTTGTGTAAGGATGGGGCCTCAGAACAGACAAATACTTTCTTAGGTCCCACTTTTTTTGTCCATGATGCATTTTTATATATTTTTTCTCTTCAAAGGAATCATTTTCAAATGAGATCAATAACAAATCAATCCAAATGTAAATGTTTTTGCCTTAAGCTTTTTAAAAAGACTGAGACAATATGATTGTGGACCATCTACGGTTCACTGTTTCTCTAATATCTCAGATATGGCTAGAACAACCTGAGGGGACCATATGTGTGATGGGACTGTTTATCCTGCAGTGAGGAAGTGATGATCCTGACACAGAACCCTCAACCACCAATCAGGGGCCAGCTTCTCTCTCACACACATCCTCCATTAACCCCTCTCCTCCTCTGTAAATCAACAGCCATATCTATCGCCTGCAGCCCTTTATGAAATGTGTCTGTTTGTATGTGTGTGTCGAAGCAGGGTAGGAGGTCCGTGGGGTGACAGATTAGGGAATTTTAAAAGGCCTCAGTCCCCCCTCAGCCTCCCAGGTCATGGGGGGGTCAGGTCAGGTGCAGCCCTCGCTCTGTTAGTTCTGGGGGATAACCTCTGACCCCTGGGGTTGAGAGGTCACCCACCTGAGACCCTGGGTGTCTGGGAGGGTTGCTAGGGGTCATCAGTGTTTTCATTAAACATCAGCCGTGATTAAGTGGAAAGAAATGAATCATTTGTCTTCATCAGGGCTGACCTTACACACACCCTACACAGACTAGCTGTGTCAGGGGCAAGAGCCCTCACAACATGAGCAGTATCCAGCTACACCCCCCTGTTGCACTGAGCCTAGGGCTGGGTGGTATACCATATTTTACGATGTGCCGGTATTGATGTACGGACCGGTTTGGTCTTTTACTTTACCTTCTAGAATGGTATTTGAATGCTATGTTTGTTAAATGTGATACGCCGTGTGTAACGTCCATTTTTATAGTTTACTCCGCTACTTGATTCATCTCTCTCTCTCTCTCTCTATCTCTCTCTCTCCTTCCATCAGTTCACCCAAGTGTCAAATTGTTAAAAATAAGTCCTAGATTGTTTGTCCTACGTGTCATTGTGGAAATTATCTCAAATGAGTTCAGGAAATGCAGAATTTGATTCAAATGTTGAAAAATGTTTTAAATTGTAGTTGAATTGAACAGTACTACTCATTAAGCAAACGCAAAACTTGTATTTATTCAAAAACATAAAATAACATCATACCGTAAAAAAAGTGAAAAGTTCCGTGATAATATTTTGGCCATATCGCCCAGCCTTAACTCATTCTTGGGTCTCGTTTCTAAACACACAAAGGCAAATTGTCCAAGATAGACACAATCGCATGCCTACTAAAACCGAAGATAGACAAAAATGTACTTTGGCTATTTACAGTCACCTCTCTGGAAACTGGTAGCTACTACACTGGAGCAATCAGTAGAAGTGTTACTGAGGACTGGCCAATCTGTAAGTTACAACAGCATCTCCAGGCATCACAGTTATCCCACACCCCCTTTCTTCCTCTGTCTCCTGTTCTGACTGGCAGTGTGCCCCCTCTCTTTCTGACCAGGGCAACAGCAGGGGAAGGGGCTGGGGCTGTATCACTATGCAGTGTGGAGACAGTGAATCAATGAAGCCTGGAGGACTGCTCCCACTCTGTCACAGGCAGCCCCTAAAATTAATGACCAGGAACCAGGGAACCAGGGACCGTCCACTCCCCTTTCCCCTCTCCTCTCTTCCCCTCTCGACTCCTCTCCTCTCCTCTCCCTCCCCCTCTCCCCTCCCCTCTCCACCAGCCAATCTGCAACAAAATGACCAGCCGTGAATCACCACAGTGTTTACAGGCATGCTGCCAATGAAACGGCTAATTCCACCCGGACAGCACAGCCTCGTGTAATACAGGAGAATCATATGAAGCAGAGGAATCCAATGACTAGATAGATACATATAAACCCAAAGACATGTGAAAGGTATATGGAGGAGACTGGAGACATTCTGTCTGCTCTGCTTGGGATCAATGGTGGACTCTCGTCTAATACGGTCTTAAATACCAGGACACACAACCACCTGGACAATTACACTGGCAAAGAGGTCAAAACATGGAAGGGAGATTAAAGCAGGCAATATAAATCTAATGCCTGGTTAAATAACAAATAGGTAAACAAATAGTTAAAAGTTGAGAAAAAGCTTTTAAAACGTTTACTCGTGCTAGCAGGAAAAACTGTAGGCCGACATCTAATGGAGAAGCGGGTAAAAGCCTGATCAAATCAAATACCATAACATCACTCGACTTTACAGGGAGACAAAGAGCTGCTTTATTGACTGCTGGTGCTGTTACCATATAACCAGAACACAGTGGCGCCGTAGAGCTGAGTCTGCATTTCTCCCTGTACTTACACAACGTCATGTATGGTATACAACCTAGTGGTACACCTAACACAATACTAGATGATTCATGGACTGTGTGTGCAATATTTAAAGGGACACAATACAATAAATGGAATAACCAGCTAAGAAAAGCCTATCAGATCTGACATGAAGCCAGTTGGAAGGGGGGCATGGCATGGGCCTATAGAGGGGACCGATAGGGGGGTTGGTGGCTAGAGGGGAGGGGGCACTGGGCAGCATGCCAGCTGAGAGAGAAAGAGAGGAAAATATGGAGATGATCTCTAATTACCTTCCCTTTACCTCTTAATCATGTGTGTGTGTGTGTGTGTGTGTGTGTGTGTGTGTGTGTGTGTGTGTGTGTGTGTCTGTGTGTGTGTGTGTGTGCACAGGGAGGTCTGCCTGGGTCCTACACAACACACACACACACACACACACACACACACACACACACACACACACACACACACACACACACACACACACACACACACACACACACACACACACACACACACACACACACACACACACACACACACACACACACACACACACACAAAGACAGACACACAGACACAGACACAGAGAGAGAACTAATCCCTCTAATCATGTCTCTATTGGAGGCCACACAGCAGAGCACCCTGCGGTTCTAGTCAACATATAGTACATCCCAGTAGGCACATGCTGTTCACAACACGATAGACCAGGATCCCTCCTCTCCCACAGACACATGAAGAGGTCCAATCAACTTAGAACAAGAGATAACAGAGGCAAACCTATCTCCAAAAGACAATACCTCTGCATGGGACCACTATTCAGATGAAAACAAACTAGAGGTCCTGTCAGAAAGACCAAAGGTCAAAATGATGGCATAGAGCTATGGAGTCAGACGTAGGCCCCAGTAAATTACCAGGGTTATGCTAATACTTCACTCCAAAATATCACAGTTACATTTGGAGTAGCTACAAAAAGGCATTGTCCTGGCTGTGTAGGGCAATCAAATGGATTGGCTTACCGGAATCACGGCAGCTCTGTTCTGAGTCTCTGTCAAATAGAGAGCCTAAAGTGCTACTCTGATTTAACGTGTGTGTGTGACTTTCAGTGTGTGGTTCAAATGACATTATATTTCTCACATGCTCTGAATACAACAGGTGTAGACCAGACTGTTTCTCACATGCTCTGAATACAACAGGTGTAGACCAGACTGTTTCTCACATGCTCTGAATACAACAGGTGTAGACCAGACCGTGAAAGGCTTACGAAAACAATTACTAAATAAACTGAAGTAAAAAAAAAAAAAAAAAAAGTAAGACAATAAAAACAGTAATAAACTAACAATAACTAATCTATATACAGAGGGTACCGGTGCCGAGACAATGTGCGGGGCTACAGGTTAGTTGAGGGAAGTGAGGTAATATGTACATGTAGGTAGGAGTAAAGTGACTATGTATTGATAATAAACAGAGAGTAGCAGCAAATACCCAGACAGCAAATAGTCTGGGTAGCCATTTGACTAGATGTTCAGAAGTCTTAAGGCTTGTGGGTAGAAGCTGTTTAGAAGCCTCTTGGACCTAGACTTGGTGCTCCGGTACCGCTTGCCGTGCGGTAGCAGAGAGAACAGTCTATGACTTGGGTGGCTGGAGTCTTTGACAGTTTTTGAGGCCTTCCTCTGACACCGTCTGGTATAGAGGTCCTGGATGGCAGGAAGCTTGGTCCCAGTGATGTACTGGGTCGTACGCACTACCCTCAGTAGCGCTTTATGGTCAGATGCCCCCCTTTGTTTTTACATTGATGCTACTCACTGTTTATTCTCTATGCCGAGTCACTTTACAAATAACCTCAACTAATTTTTGCCCCTCATATTGATTGACTCTGTACTGGTACCCCCTGTATATAACCTCCACATTGACTCTGTACTGGTACCCCCTGTATATAGCCTCCACATTGACTCTGTACTGGTACCCCCTGTATATAGCCTCCCCATTGACTCTGTACTGGTACCCCCTGTATATAGCCTCCCCATTGACTCTGTACTGGTACCCCCTGTATATAACCTCCCCATTGACTCTGTACTGGTACCCCCTGTATATAACCTCCACATTGACTCTGTACTGGTACCCCCTGTATATAACCTCCACATTGACTCTGTACTGGTACCCCCTGTATATAACCTCCACATTGACTCTGTACTGGTACCCCCTGTATATAACCTCCACATTGACTCCGGTACCCCCTGTATATAACCTCCACATTGACTCTGTACTGGTACCCCCTGTATATAACCTCCACATTGACTCTGTACTGGTACCCCCTGTATATAACCTCCACATTGACTCTGTACTGGTACCCCCTGTATATAACCTCCCCATTGACTCTGTACTGGTACCCCCTGTATATAACCTCCACATTGACTCTGTACTGGTACCCCCTGTATATAGCCTCCACATTGACTCTGTACCGGTACCCCCTGTATATAACCTCCCCATTGACTCTGTACTGCTACCCCCTGTATATAACCTCCCCATTGACTCTGTACTGGTACCCCCTGTATATAACCTCCACATTGACTCTGTACTGGTACCCCCTGTATATAACCTCCCCATTGACTCCGGCACCCCCTGTATATAACCCCGTTATTGTGATGTCATTTTCTTGTGTTACTTTTTTATTTATTTTTTTAACTTTATTTTATTTTACTTAGTAAATATTTTCTTAACTCTATTTCTTGAACTGCATTGTTAGTTAGGGCTTGTCAGTAAGCATTTTCACGGTAAGGTCTACACCTGTTGTATTCATCATTTCACAGTAAGGTTGTAACAACACCTGTTGTATTCGGTGCATGTGAGAAATAACATTTGATTTGATTTGAAAGGCATAGAAACAGTAAACTAACAGTGAGGCTGGCTGTGTGCTGTGTTGACAGCCCCATTAACTGGCCTCTGTCTGTCATTTCACGCCCTCCAATTCCAGTGAAATATACCAGCAGGCCCGGGAACTGAGAGCCTTACTGTACGGTCCACTGCACCACAGACAGCCCCCTCCAGCCCAGCAGTAATACACCTCATCACAGCCTTCCCCCATCCCAGAAGTAATACACCACATCACAGCCTTCCCCCATCCCAGCAGTAATACACCACATCACAGCCTTCCCCCGTCCCAGCAGTAATACACCTCATCACAGCCTTCCTCCATCCCAGCAGTAATACACAACATCACAGCCTTCCCCCATCCCAGCAGTAATACACCTCATCACAGCCTTCCTCCATCCCAGCAGTAATACACCACATCACAGCCTTCCCCCGTCCCAGCAGTAATACACCACATCACAGCCTTCCCCCGTCCCAGCAGTAATACACCTCATCACAGCCTTCCTCCATCCCAGCAGTAATACACCACATCACAGCCTTCCCCCATCCCAGCAGTAATACACCACATCACAGCCTTCCCCCGTCCCAGCAGTAATACACCACATCACAGCCTTCCCCCATCCCAGCAGTAATACACCACATCACAGCCTTCCCCCGTCCCAGCAGTAATACACCACATCACAGCCTTCCCCCATCCCAGCAGTAATACACCTCATCACAGCCTTCCTCCATCCCAGCAGTAATACACCACATCACAGCCTTCCCCCGTCCCAGCAGTAATACACCACATCACAGCCTTCCCCCGTCCCAGCAGTAATACACCTCATCACAGCCTTCCCCCATCCCAGCAGTAATACACCACATCACAGCCTTCCCCCGTCCCAGCAGTAATACACCACATCACAGCCTTCCCCCGTCCCAGCAGTAATACACTTCATCACAGCCTTCCTCCATCCCAGCAGTAATACACCTCATCACAGCCTTCCTCCATCCCAGCAGTAATACACCACATCACAGCCTTCCCCCGTCCCAGCAGTAATACACCACATCACAGCCTTCCCCCATCCCAGCAGTAATACACCACATCACAGCCTTCCCCCATCCCAGCAGTAATACACCACATCACAGCCTTCCCCCATCCCAGCAGTAATACACCACATCACAGCCTTCCCCCGTCCCAGCAGTAATACACCACATCACAGCCTTCCCCCGTCCCAGCAGTAATACACCTCATCACAGCCTTCCCCCATCCCAGCAGTAATACACCACATCACAGCCTTCCCCCGTCCCAGCAGTAATACACCACATCACAGCCTTCCCCCGTCCCAGCAGTAATACACTTCATCACAGCCTTCCTCCATCCCAGCAGTAATACACCTCATCACAGCCTTCCTCCATCCCAGCAGTAATACACCACATCACAGCCTTCCCCCGTCCCAGCAGTAATACACCACATCACAGCCTTCCCCCATCCCAGCAGTAATACACCACATCACAGCCTTCCCCCATCCCAGCAGTAATACACCACATCACAGCCTTCCCCCATCCCAGCAGTAATACACCACATCACAGCCTTCCCCCATCCCAGCAGTAATACACCTCATCACAGCCTTCCTCCATCCCAGCAGTAATACACCACATCACAGCATCCCCCATCCCAGCAGTAATACACCTCATCACAGCCTTCCTCCATCCCAGCAGTAATACACCACATCACAGCCTTCCCCCGTCCCAGCAGTAATACACCACATCACAGCCTTCCCCCATCCCAGCAGTAATACACCACATCACAGCCTTCCCCCATCCCAGCAGTAATACACCACATCACAGCCTTCCCCCATCCCAGCAGTAATACACCACATCACAGCCTTCCTCCATCCCAGCAGTAATACACCACATCACAGCCTTCCCCCATCCCAGCAGTAATACACCACATCACAGCCTTCCTCCATCCCAGCAGTAATACACCACATCACAGCCTTCCTCCATCCCAGCAGTAATACACCACATCACAGCCTTCCCCCATCCCAGCAGTAATACACCACATCACAGCTTTCCCCCATCCCAGCAGTAATACACCACATCACAGCTTTCCCCCATCCCAGCAGTCATACACCACATCACAGCTTTCCCCCATCCCAGCAGTAATACACCACATCACAGCTTTCCCCCATCCCAGCAGTAATACACCACATCACAGCCTTCCCCCATCCCAGCAGTAATACACCACATCACAGCTTTCCCCCATCCCAGCAGTAATACACCACATCACAGCTTTCCCCCATCCCAGCAGTCATACACCACATCACAGCTTTCCCCCATCCCAGCAGTAATACACCACATCACAGCTTTCCCCCATCCCAGCAGTAATACACCACATCACAGCTTTCCCCCATCCCAGCAGTAATACACCACATCACAGCCTTCCTCCATCCCAGCAGTCATACACCACATCACAGCTTTCCCCCATCCCAGCAGTCATACACCATACCACACTGGCACCTGCCTACACCCCATTCCCCATCACCAACATCATCATCACACCGCAGACAAGATCATTCAAACCCAATTGTATTACCTTACCTCTACCTACCACCAGCTGCTGAGGTAATGCGATTGGAGTGGTGAAGAGAGAGGGGTCTTGGGGTGAATATTTATAGAGCTGTCCCAGTAGAGTAAGATGTGGCCAGGGGAAGGGGAGCCCTCTGGGGTTACCGCCTGCTGAGGAAACCACCTCTCTGACGGACTCTGATAAAGACAAATGGATACTCTAGCTCCACCACGGCTTTACCATGTCCAGGGTGAGGCATGGTCTATGGGACAGACAGTGGGCTATCCTAATTGGTGACCTGTGGGGCAGGGGGTGAGGTAGGGCGGGGATTGGGTGACTGAGTGACAGGGGTGTCAATTCATCCTGAGAGAGGTCAGGGGTCAGGTGATCAGCAGGGCCAGAGTTGTAGGGACAGGGGATGTATCATTCTGACATCAGATTTATCTAGACTGGCTGTCCAGCAGAGAGACAGGCCTTCACAAATGGTCCCACCACACTATCAATAAAAAACACGTAAGTGCCTTTGTTCAACCGATGGAATCTAAAAGAGCTGGCCAACTGCCATAAGTGTAAAAATGAACAAGTCTGAAGCACGGTCTGTGGCTAAGTCCTGTAGCTGACTATAAGTGGATAGAAAGTCTGAAACAAAGGATATGCTCAGCGGTGAGGATGCAGTGAACTCCGTTGTCTTTGTCCTCTGCCTGGCTAAAACAGAGCTGCATAATGGTGAGCACTCAAAAAGAGAAATAAGGAAGACAGAGAGGAGACAGAGAGACGAGACATAGAGAGAGAGGGGAGAGAGAGAGAGAAGAGACAGAGAGACGAGACATAGAGAGAGAGAGGAGACAGAGAGATGAGACAGGGAGAGGAGACAGAGAGGAGAGAGAGGAGGCAGAGTAAGAGAGGAGAGAGAGGAGACAGAGAAAGATATGATACAGAGAGAGGAGGCAGAGAGAGGAGAGAGAGAAGACAAAGAGAGGAGTCAGAGAGAGGAGACAGAGAGAAGAGAGAGAGGGGACAGAGTGAGGAGAGAGAGGGGAGACAGAGAGAAGAGAGAGAAGACAAATAGAGGAGCCACAGAGACGAGTCAGAGAGAGGAGAGAGAGGAGACAGAGAGGAGACAGAGAGGAGACAGAGAGAGGAGGTGACAGAAAAAGGAAGAGAGTACTTGTTGAGCAGTAATCCCAGGCAGGTTCTGAGCATTGTCCTCTCTACTCTCCTCTACAGTAGCAGCTGGAGGGAAATCGATCATGTTTCCCAATTAATATTTAATCAGGCAGCCCCGGACGACCTCGACCAAGGACTCAGTCCACCGCTAAGCAAACACAGACAGCACAATGTAAAGGGAACGGGAAAGGGTGGAGGCCAAGTGCACTCCAAAGCGGCCTATCTGCCAGTTTCTTTATAGTCACACACACACACACACACACACACACACACACACACACACACACACACACACACACACACACACACACACACACACACACACACACACACACACACACACACACATACACACACATACACACACACATACACACACACACACACACACACACACAACAAACGGGGGCTAGATTGAAGTGGACAGAAGTAGCTGTGTCTGCCAGCCGGCCGTGTCTGTCTGACATTTCATCTCCTTGTCAGTCAAAGCCCATCCCATCCCAGCCAATCACACTACTCGGCTGTATAAGCTAACTGCTACTGGGAAGATATAATATTCAGCCTGGGTGTTAATAGACAGACAGCACAAAGAGTGACAGTCATCCTGCTGAGAGGAATGTCAACATCATGCTTCTCCACAGTACATGACTGAAGTGACACTACAAAGAGGAGGGGAACAAGAATGGCTACCACGGAGTCCTCTATCCAAACATCTATCCCCCCTGCTGTATATCAACAGTACTACTGTCTGTCTGCCTGCCTGCATGTATGCCTGTCTGTCTGTCTGTCTGTCTGTCTGTCTGTCTGTCTGTCTGTCTGTCTGTCTGTCTGTCTGTCTGTCTGTCTGTCTGTCTGTCTGTCTGTCTGTCTGTCTGTCTGTCTGTCTGTCTGTCTGTCTGTCTGTCTGTCTGTCTGTCTGTCTGGCTGTCTGGCTGGCTGGCTGGCTGGCAGTACATCTGCCTGTCTGTCTGTCTGTTTATCTGCATGTCTGTCTGCTGTCTGTCTGTATGGTTACCTACTGTAGTGCTGTTGTGTGTAGGATTTCACAGCTGATTGGCATGGTTAGTAACAACAGCTCTGATTGGAGGAGAACCGGACATAGATTTAAGGAATCCATCCAAAGTTTCGGTCCATACCCTATTATTTGTTACCATGATAACAGATGAATGAGCATTTAGTGCTGTATGTCACCATAGACTGGAATAATGACAGGGTGCCTGGCTGTGACCTGAGACATAAGTAGAGAGAGAGATACTGGTCCTGTGGACAGGCTTCACCACCACCCTGCTGGAGGAGACATAAAGTAGAGAGAGAGATACTGGTCCTGTGGACAGACTTCATCACCACCCTGCTGGAGGAGACATAAAGTAGAGAGAGAGATACTGGTCCTGTGGACAGACTTCATCACCACCCTCCTGGAGGAGACATAAAGTAGAGAGAGAGAGATACTGGTCCTGTGGACAGGCTTCACCACCACCCTGCTGGAGGAGACATAAAGTAGAGAGAGAGATACTGGTCCTGTGGACAGACTTCATCACCACCCTGCTGGAGGAGACATAAAGTAGAGAGAGAGATACTGGTCCTGTGGACAGACTTCATCACCACCCTCCTGGAGGAGACATAAAGTAGAGAGAGAGATACTGGTCCTGTGGACAGACTTCACCACCACCCTGCTGGAGGAGACATAAAGTAGAGAGCGAGATACTGGTCCTGTGGACAGGCTTCACCACCACCCTCCTGGAGGAGACATAAAGTAGAGAGAGAGATACTGGTCCTGTGGACAGACTTCATCACCACCCTCCTGGAGGAGACATAAAGTAGAGAGAGAGATACTGGTCCTGTGGACAGGCTTCACCACCACCCTCCTGGAGGAGACATAAAGTAGAGAGAGAGATACTGGTCCTGTGGACAGGCTTCACCACCACCCTCCTGGAGGAGACATAAAGTAGAGAGAGAGATACTGGTCCTGTGGACAGGCTTTAGCACCACCCTGCTGGAGGAGACATAAAGTAGAGAGAGAGATACTGGTCCTGTGGACAGACTTCATCACCACCCTCCTGGAGGAGACATAAAGTAGAGAGAGAGATACTGGTCCTGTGGACAGGCTTCACCACCACCCTCCTGGAGGAGACATAAAGTAGAGAGAAAGATACTGGTCCTGTGGACAGGCTTTAGCACCACCCTGCTGGAGGAGACATAAAGTAGCTCCATTTTTACTGACACAACAAAGGAACATAAGAGAAATGAGAGGGACAACAAACCCGTGTGAATCAGAAAGGCTTTGTGGGTTTTATCTAGCGGGCCCATGTGGGAATGATAATGACCATTTGGATCCTAAAAAGATCAGCCATTCATCTTAACCCCGGCCCGTCTGGCAAAACTCATAATCCTCCATAACACCCACCACCCAGCACACAGGAGACAGACAGCAGGGCACTTTGAAGGCAACATTTAGCCGCAGACAAAGCCCATTTCTCCCGTCTTTCTCCAATGCTGGGTGAGTAGTTAACATCCCCATCTGCTAGCAGGTTTAATTCCTCTTTTTACCAAATCATCACCTTTACCCCTCCATGCTCATGGCTCTCTTTCTCTCTCTGTCTCTCCATCCCTGCTTCATCTTCTCTCAACTTCTCCTCCTCTCTTTCTCCTGCCCCCCTCAATCAGACTAATTCCTTTCCCCTAGTGATGGATCATTTCATTCACTCATCCTTTTTATGTCCCCTTGCTCCCCCACCACAGTAGCCAGTCCTGCCTTCCTCTTTCAACATGTTCTATCCATCATAGCAGGAATCCCGGTCTGAGCTCCACCCCCCCCCACCCCCCCCCCCCACCTTCAGCAGTCATCAGGATGAGTGATGAGGCAGGTTAGATGGGTCCATTTTCCCCCTCAGTCTCCTGGTCTTCCCCGGCTGTCCCAGGTGACAGTGTTAAATACTGCCGTCTCAAGGGGACTGAATAGTCTCTCCATTTATTTCAGAAATGACTCTCACCTCCCCCTGTTTTTTATCAATCAGGGTGTGAGTAGTGTGGTGAAGGTGGATGTGTGTGTGCGTGTGCGTGTGCGCGTGTGTGTGCATGTTTGCGTGTGTGTGCGCGTGCATGTGCGTGTGTGACTGTGAATGTCTGCGTGTGACTGTGAATGTCTTGGGATCAGGGTTTTTGGATGTGTAGGACAGGTCCCTCCAGGTCACTGCACTGTGTTTGAGTGATTCACCTCTTTGTTAGTCCCCACTAGACTCAGACTGCTAGGGATATATTCATCACACCTCTAATGAATCCAACAGTATTAGACACTCTCCTTAGATCACCACTGAATCTTCAAAGAGGAAGAAAACATTAAATGGTAAGATAGAGAGGGAAAAATAAAGAGAGAGAATGAAAGAAAAGGCAAAGACTATAAAGTCAGCAACTGAAAACGGAGAGAGAAAATCAACTCAAACAGTACCAACAACACTGTGATAAGGTGACAGAGAGGATACTGGGCCAGGCTGAGTGACAGAGAGGATAGTGGCCCAGGTTGAGAGGATGGTGGCCCAGGTTGAGAGGATGGTGGCCCAGGTTGAGAGGATGGTGGCCCAGGTTGAGAGGATGGTGGCCCAGGTTGAGAGGATGGTGGCCCAGGTTGAGAGGATGGTGGCCCAGGTTGAGAGGATAGTGGCCCAGGTTGAGAGGATGGTGGCCCAGGTTGAGAGGATGGTGGCCCAGGTTGAGAGGATAGTGGCCCAGGTTGAGAGGATGGTGGCCCAGGTTGAGAGGATGGTGGCCCAGGTTGAGAGGATGGTGGACCAGGTTGAGAGGATAGTGGACCAGGTTGAGAGGATAGTGGACCAGGTTGAGAGGATAGTGGACCAGGTTGAGAGGATAGTGGACCAGGTTGAGAGGATAGTGGACCAGGTTGAGAGGATAGTGGGCCAGGTTGAGAGGATAGTGGCCCAGGTTGAGAGGATAGTGGACCAGGTTGAGAGGATAGTGGCCCAGGTTGAGAGGATAGTGGCTCAGGTTGAGTGACAGAGAGGATAGTGGACCAGGCTGAGAGGATAGTGGACCAGGCTGAGAGGATAGTGGGCCAGGCTGAGAGGATAGTGGACCAGGTTGAGAGGATAGTGGCCCAGGTTGAGTGACAGAGAGGATAGTGGACCAGGCTGAGAGGATAGTGGACCAGGCTGAGAGGATAGTGGGCCAGGTTGAGAGGATAGTGGACCAGGTTGAGAGGATAGTGGCCCAGGTTGAGAGGATAGTGGGCCAGGTTGAGAGGATAGTGGGCCAGGTTGAGAGGATAGTGGACCAGGTTGAGAGGATAGTGGCCCAGGTTGAGAGGATGGTGGCCCAGGTTGAGAGGATAGTGGGCCAGGTTGAGAGGATAGTGGACCAGGTTGAGAGGATAGTGGGCCAGGTTGAGAGGATAGTGGCCCAGGTTGAGAGGATAGTGGACCAGGTTGAGAGGATAGTGGCCCAGGTTGAGAGGATAGTGGCTCAGGTTGAGTGACAGAGAGGATAGTGGACCAGGCTGAGAGGATAGTGGACCAGGCTGAGAGGATAGTGGGCCAGGCTGAGAGGATAGTGGACCAGGTTGAGAGGATAGTGGCCCAGGTTGAGTGACAGAGAGGATAGTGGACCAGGCTGAGAGGATAGTGGACCAGGCTGAGAGGATAGTGGGCCAGGTTGAGAGGATAGTGGACCAGGTTGAGAGGATAGTGGCCCAGGTTGAGAGGATGGTGGACCAGGTTGAGAGGATGGTGGCCCAGGTTGAGAGGATGGTGGCCCAGGTTGAGAGGATAGTGGACCAGGTTGAGAGGATAGTGGGCCAGGTTGAGAGGATAGTGGACCAGGTTGAGAGGATGGTGGCCCAGGTTGAGAGGATGGTGGCCCAGGTTGAGAGGATGGTGGCCCAGGTTGAGAGGATAGTGGCCCAGGTTGAGAGGATGGTGGCCCAGGTTGAGAGGATGGTGGCCCAGGTTGAGAGGATAGTGGCCCAGGTTGAGAGGATGGTGGCCCAGGTTGAGAGGATGGTGGCCCAGGTTGAGAGGATGGTGGCCCAGGTTGAGAGGATGGTGGCCCAGGTTGAGAGGATGGTGGCCCAGGTTGAGAGGATGGTGGCCCAGGTTGAGAGGATAGTGGGCCAGGTTGAGAGGATAGTGGACCAGGTTGAGAGGATAGTGGCCCAGGTTGAGAGGATAGTGGGCCAGGTTGAGAGGATAGTGGACCAGGCTGAGAGGATAGTGGCTCAGGTTGAGTGACAGAGAGGATAGTGGACCAGGCTGAGAGGATAGTGGACCAGGCTGAGAGGATAGTGGGCCAGGCTGAGAGGATAGTGGACCAGGCTAAGAGGATAGTGGAACAGGCTGAGAGGATAGTGGACCAGGCTGAGAGGATAGTGGTTTTAAGAGTGTACAGGAGCAGAACAGGCCCAGTGACCACACAGACTGCGCCGATGAGGCCTGAATCTCCACACAGAGTACAGTTAATCTGGTTGAGTTCTGTGGCACTGCACTAATTGGTGCTGAGAGAGCAGAGCTCCTGATAACATGCAGTAGTGACGGTGATAGTTATTATAGTCTTTCTCACACCTAGGGGAGAGGCAGCATGTTTATGCCACAGACTGTAGACTAGAACTGGGCTCTTGGAGAGAGAGTCGATGTGAAGAGAGGCTGAAACTGCCAGAGAGGATGTTGTGAAGATGCAATAGTTGATGTACTTGGACCATATTCACTAATGGTCAAATGTTTAAGAGCACATACTCATTCAAGGGTTTTTCTTTAGTTTTCCGATTTTTACATTGTAGAATATTAGTGAAGACATCAAAACTATCAAATGACACATATGGAATCACGTAGTAACCAAAAAAGTATTAAACAAATCAAAATATATTTTACATTTGAGATTCTTCAAATATTTTCCCTTTGCCTTGATGACAGCTTTGCGCACTCTTGGCATTTCTCAACCAGCTTCACCTGGAATGCTTTTCCAACATTCTTGAAGGAGTTCCCACATATACTGAGCACTTGTTGGCTGATTTTCCTTCACTCTGCGGTTCGACTCATCCCAAACCATCTCAGTTTGGTTGAGGTTGTGGGATTGTGGAGGCCAGGTCATCTGATGCAGCACTCCATCACTCACCTTGGTCAAATAGCCCTTACACAGCCTGGAGGTGTGCTGGGTCATTGTCCTGTTGAAAAACAAATGATAGTCCCACTAAGCCCAAACCAGATGGGATGGCGTATCGCTGCAGAATGCTGTGGCAGCCATGCTGGTTAAGTGTGCCTTGAATTCTAAATATATCACAGACAGTGGCACCAGCAAAGCACCCCCACACCATAACACCTCCTCCTCCTTGCTTTACGGTGGGAAATACACATGCGGAGATCATCCATTCACCCACACCGCGTCTCACAAAGACATGGCGGTTGGAACCAAAAATCTCCAATTTGGTATCCAGACCAAAATGACAAATTTCCACTGGTCTAATGTCCATTGCTCGTGTTTCTTCGCCCAAGCAAGTCTCTTCTTCTTATTGGTGTCCTTTAGTAGTAGTTTATGTGCAGTAATTCGACCATGAAGGCCTAATTCACACAGTCTCCTCTGAACAGTTGATGTTGGGATGTGTCTGTTATTTGAACTTTTACTTGTGAAGTTTTATTTGGGCTGCAATTTCTGAAGCTGGTAACTCTAATGAACTTATCCTCTGCAGCAGAAGTGACTCTGGGTCTTCCATTCCTGTGATGGTCCACATGAGAGCCAGTTTCATCATAGCGTTTGCGACAGCACTTTTTGCAATAGCACTTGAAGAAACTTTCAATGTTCTTGAAATTTTCAGTATTGACTGACCTTCATGTCTTAAAGAAAGATGGTGCCAGAGAAGAAGGCAGACGTTTTACGTGACCCCAACCGATTGTGTTTTTTTGTTTGTTTATTTGCGTTGTTTGTACATAATGTTGCCGCTACCGTCTCTTGTGATCAAAACAATTATGGACAAATTCAGGACTGTGATTACTCACCACGGACTGGCAGAATCCTTTTTTTCCTTTAACGAGTCTGACGAGACCGACGTGAACGATATACTGCTTTCTCGGGAACAGGCCCAGATCCTCGTGATTTGCATGTAGAGGCGGAGAGAAATGGGCCGAAGGGCGGGCTGCCTTCTGAGAATTTGTAGGCGATCGAATAAACCCCCACTTCCTTCAATTCTGCTAGCAAACATGCAATCTTTGGACAATAAAATAGATGACCTATGCGGAAAATGAAACTACCAAAGGGACATTCAAAACTGTAATATCTTATGCTTTACGGAGTCATGGCTGAACGATGACATTATCAACATAGAGTTGGCTGGTTATACGCTGTACCGGCAGGATAGAACAGCGGCGTCTGGTAAGACAAGGGGCGGTGGACTATGTGTTTTTGTAAATAACAGCTGATGCACGATATCGAAGGAAGTCTTGAGCTATTGCTCGCCTGAGGTAGAGTATCTCATGATAAACTGTAGACCACACTACCTACCTAGATAGTTTTCATCTGTATTTTTTGTAGCTGTTTACACACCACCAGTCAGAGGCTGGCATTAAGACAGCAGCTGTATTCCGCCATAAGCAAACAAGACAATGCTCACCCAGAGGCAGCGCTCCTAGTAGCCGGGGACTTTAATGCAGGGAAACTTAAATCCGTTTTACCAAATTTCTATCAGCATGTTAAATGTGCAACCAGAGGAAAAAATACAAAAACAAACTCTGGACCACCTTTACTCCACACAGAGATGCATACAAAGCTCTCCCTCGCCCTCCATTTGGAAAATCTGACCATAATTCTATCCTCCTGATTCCTGCTTTCAAGCAAAAAAATTAAGCAGGTAGCACCAGTGACTAGATTAGATCAATAAAAAAGTGGTCAGATGAAGCAGATGCTAAGCTACAGGACTGTTTTGCTAGCACAGACTGGAATATGTTCTGGGATTCCTCCGATGGCATTGAGGAGTACACCACCATCAGTCATTGGCTTCATCAATAAATGCATCGATGACGTCGTCCCACAGTGACCGTAAGTACATACCCCAACCAGAAGCCATGGATTACAGGCAACATTCGCATTGAGCTAAACGGTAGAGCTGCCACTTTCAAGGAGCAGGACTCTAACTCTGAAACTTATAAGAAATCCCACTATGCCCTTGGACGAACCATCAAACAGGCAAAGCCTCAATACAGGACTAAGACCGAATCGTACTACACTGGGTCTCTGACGCTCATTGGATGTGGCAGGGCTTGCAAATCATTACAGACTACAAAGGGAAGCACAGTCAAGCGATGCTTAATTACACAGTCCTACCAGACAAGCTAAACTACTTCTATGCTCGCTTCAAGGCAAATAACACTGAAACATGCATGAGAGCACCAGCTGTTCTGGAAGACTCTGTGATCATGCTCTCCGCAGCCAATGTGTGTAGGACCATTAAACAGGTCAACATTCACAAGACCGGAGGGTCAGATGGATTACCAGGACGTGTACTGCGAGCATGCACTGACCAACTGGCAAGTGTCTTCACTGACATTTTCAACCTCTCCCTGTCCGAGTCTGTAAAACCAACATGTTTTAAGTAGACCACCATAGTGCCTGTGCCTAAGAACACTAAGTTAACCTGCCTAAACGACTACCGACCCGTAGCACTCGCGTCTGTAGCCATAAAGTGCTTCGAAAGGCTGGTCATGGCTCTGTCGTGACGTTGGCCTGTGGGTAGGTTTATGACCCCCCATAAATACCTTTCTCCCCTCTCTC
This sequence comes from Salvelinus alpinus, assembly GCF_045679555.1. Classification (NCBI taxonomy): domain Eukaryota; kingdom Metazoa; phylum Chordata; class Actinopteri; order Salmoniformes; family Salmonidae; genus Salvelinus; species Salvelinus alpinus. Next base: position 34,813,338 of record NC_092107.1, read on the forward strand.
TTTTGACTCTACTGAAGGACTCTTGAATAGCCTTTGTTAAACATAGAGATTCTGGGAACATCAAACGGTGGGGGGAAAGGAACCATATTTCGGTAATCCAACCAGTGGAAATATGCGTCGGTACTTAATGAATATGATGTCAGTTCGGTTGTCATTATGACTGATTATGACTGAGACATTATGACTGATGACAGGACGACATAAACTGTATCTGGGAAAGTCTACACATTGTAGTTATCAGATTGACATGGAATTGTTGTGCAATTTAAATATTTAAATATAAAACTATTTGTGAAAAGATGAAATGTAATTTTAGCTTCCAAATGAGAGATTTGGGTTTTCATAAGGTTAGAGCTCTGCTCAATCAGTGGCCCGCCCCTGTGAAGAGACATGGGTTATAAACTATGAAACACACCCTTCTCTCCCTCCACTATATAAGCCTTTGACGAAAATGTAACCTCCTGTTCCGAGGACGATAGGACGACGGTCCATACGTTAAAAAGGACTAACATGTCAACTACAGAACTAAGCCAACCTCAGCGTGAGCTTTGGTTACGAATGGTATGAACTTTGAACTCTTATTTACTAAAGAACTGAGACATCCTAGCCGTTGAGTTAGCAACAGCAGCTGTAAACGTGGGCTAAGAAAAGACGGACAACGTATCCAGTCTAACACACAACAAAGATACTACAACGTATAGAATTTACCACCAGAGACATTCTTCCGAGGACAGGACAATCTCTGTTGGGCAACACGACCAGCATCTACGACCGACCTACCGAAGCGCAGCTCAGAGTAAATATTTATTGCATTTTCCTTTTCCAAATGGGGCGGTAATTTAGAATTCATAAGATACTGTATTTACGATAGCACAGTTTCACCCTTTGTTCCTCAGTCTTCCCGCTCTTTCACTCAAACCCAACCCCCTTTCCTTTGTGTAACCAGCCGTCATGTCGGCTCCGTCCACCATGGAAGTTTTCTGTATGACATAATTTGCATTCTGTGTATATGTAATTCTGTGTGATTAGTTAGGTATTTAGTAAATAAATAATTAAACCCAATTTTGTATTGCTTATTCAACTTGTTAGCCAGGGTTCGTGAAGGTACCAAGAATTTACAACTTCTAGATGAGACTGAAATAAGGTGACGATTAATATTGACTGCTATTGAAAAATATTGACTGCTATTGTAAAATATTACTAGGTCTTTAAGAGTTTATTTGGTAGATAACAGCTTTATAAACACTCTTTCGTGGTGCCCCGACTTTCTAGTTAATTACCTGTACATGATTAGCTCAATCAGGTACTATTAATTACAGAGAAAGGATTTTATAGAATAGCATGTCATATCACTTAATCCGGCATAGCCAAAGACACGACAGCTCACATTAACACCATTATCCCAGAAACCCTAGACCCACTCCTATTTGCATACCGTCCCAACAGATCCACAGATGATGCAATCTCTATTGCACTCCACACTGCCCTTTCCCACCTGGACAAAAGGAACACCTATGTGAGAATACTACTTCATTGATTACAGCTCAGCGTTCAACCCAATAGTTCCCTCAAAGATTAATATGCTAAGGACCCTGGGACTAAACACCTCCCTCTGCAACTGGATCCTGGACTTCCAGACGGGCCAAACCCAGGTGGTAAGGGTAGGTAACAACACATCTGCCACGCTGATCCTCAACACAGGGGCCACTCTCAGGGGTGCATGCTCAATCCCCTCCTGTACTCCCTGTTCACGCATGACTGCACGGCCAGGCATGACTCCAACACCATCATTAAGTTTGCTGATGACACAACAGTGGTAGGCTTGATCACCGACAACGTTGAGACAGCTTATAGGGAGGAGGTCAGAGACCTGGCTGTGTGGTGCCAGGACAACAACCACTCCCTCAATGTGATCAAGACAAAGGAGATGATTGTGGACTACAGGAAAAAGAGGACCGAGCACGCCCCCATTCTCATCGACGGGGCTGCAGTGGAGCAGGTTGAAAGCTTCACGTTCCTTGGTGTCCACATCACCAACAAACTAACATGGTCCAAGCACACCAAGACAGTCGTGAAGAGGGCACGACAAAACCTATTCCCCCTCGGGAGTCTGAAAAGATGTGGCATGGGCCCTCAGATCCTCAAAAGGTTCTACAGCTGCACCATCGAGAGCATCCTGACTGGTTGCATCACTGCCTGGTATGGCAACTGCTCGGCCTCCGACCGCAAGGCACTACAGAGGGAAGTGCGAACGGCCCAGTACATCACTGGGGCCAAGCTTCCTGCCATCCAGGACCTCTATACCAGGCGGTGTCAGAGGAAGGCCCTAAAGGCACAAAAAATTGTCAATGACTCCAGCCACCCTGGTCATTGACTGTTGTCTCTGCTACCGTACGGCAAGCGGTACCGGAGCACCAAGTCTAGGTCCAAGAGGCTTCTAAATAGCTTCTACCCCCAAGCCATATGACTCCTGAACATCTAATCAAATGGCTACCCAGGCTACATGCAGGGTGAAGAATGAAGAATGTGAAATATAAAACATATTTGGTTTTGTTTAACACTTTTTTTGTTACTACAAGATTCCATGTGTGTTTTTTCATAGTTTTGATGTCTTCATTATTATTCTGCAATGTAGAAAATAGTAAAAAATAAAGAAAAACCCTTGAATTAGTAGGTAAATCTAGGCTGTATCACAACCTGGCCGTGATTGGGAGTCCCATAGGGCGGTGCACAATTGGCCCAGTGTTGTCCGGGTTTGGCCGTCATTGTAAATAAGAATTTGTTCTTAACTGACTTGCTTAAATAAAGGTCAAATAAAAAACTCATCAAATAACTGCTACTGTTTATACAGAACGGTTTTCCTTCCACTCAAGGCTCTGCTGACACAGCTTGTCTGGCGTCCTCTGTGCGTCTAGCATGGTCCCATCTGATCAGAGAGGGACTTTTCACATTCATTTCGCGAAACACTCCCCTCCCAACCAGTCCCAGCACCAGACACCCAGCTGTCCCCTCTGTAACCCAATAATGTTGAGTGTACTTAAACATACTCTAGGCAGGCCTTTGCTAGTCCCAGTCCCCATCTGCTATTTGCCAACACACGCACACACACACACACACACACACACACACACACACACACACACACACACACACACACACACACACACACACACACACACACACACACACACACACACACACACACACACACACACACACACACACACACACACACACACACACACACACAGCTCTCTTTCAACAGGGTGCTGCCCAACTCAACTCTTTCTGAGAGTCGCTGTAACAACAAACACATCCTGACATGCAGCAGCTCACTGCACTGTTTGTACAAGAGGAAAACGGCAGAGGATGACAAAACAAAGACATGATTACCCTCATTTCTCAAGACATTATTAGGCAATATGTTCTAATTAAATGAATTGTGGTCATGTTGGTCAAAGAGGCTTCTGGGCTGCACTTTCCTCATTAGCTGTGCAGATTCTGTCCATAACCTAATGAACAATTCTACTCCTGTGCTGTGTAAAACGCTGTGTGAAACGCTGCCAGGGAAATGCTGCCTGATAATTGGGCCGCCTTGCACTATGGTTCGTTAAGGGGGGAAAGCAACATAACATCAATTATAAACTGGGTGCTTTGAGCCCTGAATGTTGATTGGCTGACAGCCGTGGTATATCAGACTGTATACCATGGGTATGACAAAACATTTTTTTACTGTTCTAATTACGTTGGTAAACAGTTTATAATCGCATTAATGCATTAATTGCAAGAGCATAAACGTTTATCTTCGCCAAGCTACTCCAGTGTAACCCGTCTGGGAAAAGTGCAACTCCCACACAGAGGTCAGAGTTCACCAACAGCAGTTACAGGGCGAGGCTCAGTGTAGTCTGGAGGAGAGGAGCACATAGAATATCGAAGTAAGAGTGGTGGCATCCTCCTCTACCCTGAAGGCACCCGGAGCTCTGTGTGTGTGTGTGTGTGTGTGTGTGTGTGTGTGTGTGTGTGTGTGTGTGTGTGTGTGTGTGTGTGTGTGTGTGTGTGTGTGTGTGTGTGTGTGTGTGTGTGTGTGTGTGTGTGTGTGTGTGTGTGTGTGTGTGTGTGTGTGTGTGTGTGTGTGTGGCGAGAGAGAGAGAGAGCTCTGAGCTCAGCCAAGTATGGCAGTGGGGATTTCCTCCTCCCTTCATCACTCAATCTCTCTCAAGAGCTGCTTGCTCATCGTTGTTTGTTTTCGACATTGTGAATCTGTCAGGTACCGGAATATTCAAATAAACAATTACCGCTTACAGACGCTGGCAACAATGTGAGGAATTTATCTGGCTGTGTTGTGTGTTGAAGCTTGCCTCCACTACGCCTGTGGCTTTGTCTTTCACTAGAAACTACAGAGGCTGTGGGTATTGCCTCAGAGAGACACACTAGTCATCCCTAGATCTCTTTTCAAGAGAGTCCCCTGCTTGGCCCCGACAGGGTCACAGAATAGTTTCCCTTCGGTAAGACGAACGAGATAACAATCTGTCTCTTTCACATACAGATATCCTCCTCCTCTGTCTCTCCATCACGTCTGTGTTGGAGACAGGTTAGAAATCAAACGCTGGAGGAATCTGAGGTGATGTTTCCTGCCTGGGGATTTTTGGAAGGTTTTTCCGTTTTATTCCACTAGTAAAGTGTGAAATGGTTTGGGGAAAATGACAAGTAGGGTGAGGGTGTGTCAGAGCTACTCTCCCTTTCATCTCAGATTGCTAGTCCTCAGGCACTGAGCAGAATGGAGAGGAGAAGAACCAGGAGCTGGATGGTACTGACCAGTCTCTCCTTCTACTTATTTATCTTTCCTCAATGCACCTGACAGCTGTATCAACTACCTGCCGTCTGATTGGCTTGGAGGATCATATAGGCAAGAAAATACTTTCACTTTTAATCTCTGTCATTTAATTGGTTCCTTTTTAAGCAGAAATTGTTTGCGCTTCAGATTTTTTAGAGGTAACTCAGTTATTGCAAGTACAAAAGCATTTAGCTCATAAAAGAGTCAACTATACTTTCTCTCCCATCTGTTTCTTTCACTAAGGCAATATGATTGCTGCAGTAGAATGTGGCGTGTAGGAATGATGTGGCGTGTTGCTCCTGTAAAAGCACTGTTTGTTTTCCAGGCCGAAACATGTCTGTGTGTAGCTTTGTTAACCACAGGTAAAAACAAACACTGGGGGAGCTCATTGAGTACAAGTGTTTATTTGCAGTAGTCTAACCCCAACACCCAAATAGGCAGGGAGGCAGGGAGGGAGGCAGGGAGGGAGGGAGGGAGGGAGGGAGGAGTGCAGGGAGGCAGGCAAGCAGGGAGGCAGGCAGGCCGGCAGGTAGGCAGATTAACACATACTGTATGTTTCCCTCTATGATGTCTCTCTGGGGGAGGCTGCTGTCCTGCTGAACCCTTTGTTCAACACATTGCTGCATTTTTAGAAACATGACTCCTCAATCACACGCTAAAGTTTGGTGGAGGTGGCATAGAATGACATTCTAGACGATTCTGTGCTTCCAACTTTGTGGCATCAGTTTGGAGAAGGCCCTTTCCTGTTTCAGCATGACAATGCCCCCGTGCAAAAAGTGAGGTCCACACAGAAATGGTTTGTCGAGATCGGGTTGGAAGAACTTGACTGGCCTGCACAAAGCCCTGACCTCAACCCTATTGAACACCTTTGGGATGAATTGGAACGCCGACTGCGAGCCAGGCTTAATCACTCAACATCAGTCCCCAACCTCATTAATGGAAGCAAGTCCCCACAGCAATGTTCCAATATCTAGTGGAAAGCCTTCCCAGAAGAGTGGAGGCTGTTTAGTCAGCAACGGGGGGACCAACTCCATATTAATGGCCATAATTTTGGAATAAGATTTTCAATGATTAGGTGTCCACATACTTTTGGTTGGGTAGTGTGTTCGTCTCTACTTAACACTTTCACAATATCTTGTCTCAGAAACAACATGTCGTTTGACTTCCTTTTCCTCTTCAGCATAGTAACTAATACCACATGTTATGTCCTGGTCAAATGAACATGTCACCTTTGACATGAATGTTAAAGTATACAATCATATATACAGTTGAAGCCGGAAGTTTACATACACTTAGGTTGGAGTCATTAAAACTTGTTTTTCAACCGCTCCACAAATTTCTTGTTAACTAACTATACTTTTGGCAAGTCGGTTAGGACATCTACTTTGTGCATGACACAAGTAATCTTTCCAACCATTGTTTACAGACAGATTATTTCACTTATAATTCACTATTTAACAATTCCAGTGGGTCAGAAGTTTACATACACTAAGTTGACTGTGCCTTTAAACAGCTTGGAAAAATCCAGAAAATGATGTCATGGCTTTAGAAGCTTCTGATAGGCTAATTGACATCATTTGAGTCAATTGGAAGTGTACCTGTGGATCTATTTCAAGGTCTACCTTCAAACTCAGTGCCTCTTTGCTTGACATCATGGGACAATCAAAAGAAATCAGCCAAGACCTCAGAAAAAAATTGGAGACCTCCACAAGTCTGGTTCATCCTTGGGAGCAATTTCAAAATGCCTGAAGGTACCACGTTCATCTGTACAAACAATAGTACGCAAGTATAAACACCATGGGACCACGTAGCTGTCATACCGCTCAGGAAGGAGATGCGTTCTGTCTCCTAGAGATGAAGATACTTTGGTGCGAAATGTGCAAATCAATCCCAGAACAACAGCAAAGGTCCTTGTGAAGATGCTGGAGAAAACAGTTACAAAAGTATCTATATTCACAGGAAAACGAGTACTATATCGACATAACCTGAAAGGCCGCTCAGCAAGGAAGAAGCCACTGCTCCAAAACTGACATAAAAAAGCCAGACTATGGTTTGCAACTGCACATGGGGACAAAGATCGTACTTTCTTGAGAAATGTCCTCTAGTCTGATGAAACAAAAAGATAACTGTTTGGCCATAATGACCATTGTTATGTTTGGAGGAAAAAGGGGGAGGCTTGCAAGCCGAAGAACACCATCCCAACCGTGAAGCATGGGGGTGGCAGCATCATGTTGTGGGGGTGCTTTGCTGCAGGAGGGACTGGTGCACTTCACAAAATAGATGGCATCATGAGGTAGGACAATTATGTGGATATATTGAAGCAATATCTCAAGACATCTGTCAGGAAGTTAAATTGGTCTTCCAAATGGACAATGACCCCAAGCATACTTCCAAAGTTGTGGAAAAATGGCTTAAGGACAACAAAGTCAAGGTATTGGAGTGGCCATCACAAAGCCCTAACCTCAATCCTATAGAAAATTTGTGGGCAGAACTGAAAAAGTGTGTGCAAGCAAGGAGGCCTATAAACCTGACTCAGTTACACCAGCTCTGTCAGGAGGAATGGGCCAAAATGCACCCAATTTATTGTGGGAAGCTTGTGGAAGGATACCCCAAACATTTTACTCAAATTAAACAATTTAAAGGCAATGCTACCAAATATTAATTGATTGTATGTAAACTTCTGACCCACTGGGAATGTGATGAAATAAATAAAAGCTGAAATAAATCATTCTCTCTTCTATTATTCTGACATCTCACATTCTTAAAATAAAGTGGTGATCCTAACTGACCTAAGACATGGCATTGTTACTAGGATTAAATGTCAGGAATTGTGAAAAACTTAGTTTAAATGTATTTGGCTAAGGTGTATGTAAACTTTCGACTTCAACTGTAAATCAACAGTGGCATGAAAAGACCAGTACACACTGCCTCTACACACAGCTAATATGGAGGACCATGAGTCTTTCTGCTCCTGCTGTGGGACCCTAGGGAGAGATCTGTAGTCACACTCAGTGGAAGACTGAAGTGGAGTTTCTCAAGTAGAATCTCTCTTTCCGTTGTTCTCTCTCTCTGTCTCTCTCTCTCTCTCTCTCTCTCTCTGGTACACGAGGCCATTAGAAGAACAAAAAAGGCCCTCACTGATTTATATCTCACAAGAGTCTGTTTGGATCACCTCCTGTTACCCCTGACAACTACCCTGGGGAGATAACTCTCCACCAGGGAGGAGTGTTTGTTGTTGGCCAGGGAGAGAGAGAAATAGAGCGAGAAGGGGGAGAGAGCGAGCGAGCCAGACAGACAAACAGACAAAGACAGAAAAAGAGAGAAATAGAGAGAAGAGGAGTGTGATCCAAACATGTGGAGACTGAAGAGGACAGATGATTCCTTCTTTCCCCCCAGAGCCTGAAGGAATGAAGTCACAATGTAAGCTCTGTGTTTGAGAGAGAGAGACCAATATAAAACATATGCGCGTTAACAGCAACACAGCTTGCCCAGTTTGCTTGCACCCAAATAATCAAACAGGAAACAGGAGAAAACAGCTGTTGAAGCATCTGAGTCTGAGCAGGTCTCCTCTCCTCTCTCCTCTCCTCTCCTCTTCTCAGTAAATGGAATAAACCCAGTGTGTGTGTAGTAGATTAACTCCTTCCTCTGTGGGGATGATGGGTGTTTTATGGGTCTGTACCACGTGGTGACCCTGCCCATGGCCTCTTGGGGATCATAGATATGTGGATATGGGGATCATAGATATGGGGATATGGGGATCATAGATATGGGGATATGGGGATCATATATATGGGGATCATAGATCAGGGGATCATAGATATGTGGATCATAGATAAGGGGATCAGAGATATGGGGATATGGGGATCATAGATATGTGGATCATAGATAAGGTGATCATAGATAAGGGGATCATAGATAAGGGGATCATATATATGGGGATATGGGGAACATAGGTATGGGGATATGGGGATCATAGATATGGGGATCATAGCTATGTGGATCATAGATAAGGTGATCATAGATAAGGGGATCATAGATAAGGGGATCATATATATGGGGATATGGGGAACATAGATATGGGGATATGGGGATAATCCATACGGGAATATGGGGATCATAGATAAGGGGATCATATATAAGGGGATCATACATATGGGGATCATAGATATGGGGATCATAGATATGGGGATCATAGATATGGGGATCATAGATATGGGGATCATATATATGGGGATCATACATATGGGGATCATAGATATGGGGATATTTTATTTTATTTTATTTAACCTTTATTTAACCACGTAGGCCAGTTGAGAACAGGTTCTCATTTACAACTGTGGCCTGGCCAAGATAAAGCAAAGCAGTGCGACAAAAAGAACAACACAGAGTTGCACAAAAACAAACATACAGTCAATAACACAATAGAAACATCTATGTACAGTGTGTGCAAAAGTAGAAGAGTAGGGAGGTAATACATAGGCCATAGAGGCAAAATAAATACAATTTAACATTAACACTGGAGTGATAGATGAGCAGATAATGATGTGCAAGTGGAGATACTAGAGTGCAAAAGAACAGGAGGATAAATAACAATATGGGGATGAGGTAGTTGGGCGTGCTATTTACAGATTGGCTGTGTACAGGTACAGTGATCGGTAAGCTGCTCTGACAGCTGATGATTAAAGTTAGAAAGGGAGATATAAGACTCCAGCTTCAGTGGTTTTTACAATTTGTTCCAGTCACTGGCAACAGAGAACTGGAAGGAAAAGCAGCCAAAGGAAGTGTTGGCTTTGGAGATGACCAGTGAAATATACTTGATGGAGCGCGAATTTGGGTGGGTGCTGCTATGGTGACCAGTGAGCTGAGGTAAGGTGGGGCTTTACCTAGCATAGACTTAGAGATGACCTGGAGCCAGTGGGTTTGGCGACGAATATGTAGTGAGGGCCAGCCAACGAGAGCACACAGGTCGCAGTGGTGGGTAGTATATGGGGCTTTGGTGACAAAACGGATGGCACTGTGATAGACTCCATCCAGTTTGCTGAGTAGAGTGTTGGAGGCTATTTTGTAAATGACATCGCCAAAGTCAAGGATAGGTAGGATAGTCAGTTTTACGAGGGTATGTTTGGCAACATGAGTGAAGGAGGCTTTGTTGGGAAATAGGAAGCCGATTCTAGATTTAATTTTGGATTGGAGATGTTTAATGTGAGTCTGGAAGGAGAGTTTACAGTCTAATAAGGCACCGAGGTATTTGTAGTTGTCCACATATTCTAAGTCAGAACCGTCCAGAGTAGTGATGCTAGTTGGGCGGGAGGGTGTCGGCAGCAATAAGCATGCACTTAGTTTTACTTGCATTTAAACGCAGTTGGAGGCCACGGAAGGAGTGTTGTATGGCATTGAAGCTCGTTTGGAGGTTTGTTAGAACAGTGTCCAAAGAAGGGCAAGATGTATACAGAATGGTGTCGTCTGTGTAGAGGTGCATCAAATAATCACCAGCAGCAAGAGCTACATCATTGATATACACAGAGAAAAGTCGGCTCCAGAATTTAACCCTGTGGCACCCCCATGGAGACTGCCAGAGGTCCGGACAACAGGCTCTCCAATTTGACACACTGAACTCTATCTGAGAAGTAGATGGTGAACCAGGCGAGGCAGTCATTTGAGAAGCCAAAGCTGTTGAGTCTGCCGATAAGAATGCGGTGATTGACAGAGTCGAAAGCCTTGGCCAGGTCGATGAAGACGGCTGCACATTACTGTCTTTTATCGATGGCAGTTATGATATCGTTTAGGACCTTGAGCGTGGCGGAGGTGCACCCATGACCAGCTCGGAAACCAGATTACATAGTGGAGAAGGTACGGTGGGATTCTAAATGGTTGGTGATCTGTTTGTTAACTTGGCTATTGAAGACTTTAGAAAGGCAGGGCAGGATGGGTATAGGTCTATAACAGTTTGGGTCTAGAGTGTCTCCCCTTTGAAGAGGGAGATGATCGCGGCATCTTTCCAATCTTTGTGGATCTCAGATGATACAAAAGAGAGGTTGAATTGGCTAGTAATAAGGATAATTTTAGAAAGAGAGGGTCCAGATTGTCCAGCCCAGCTGATTTGTAGGGGTCCAGATTTTGCAGCTCTTTCAGAACATCAGCTGTCTGGATTTGGGTGAAGGAGAATCGGAGGGGGCTTGGGCAAGTTGCTGCAGGGGGTGCTGAGATGTTGGCCGGGGCAGTGGTAGCCAGGTGAAAAGCATGGCCAGCCATAGAAAAATGCTTATTGAAATTATCGATAATCGTAGATTTATCAGTGGTGACAATGTTTCCTATCCTCAGTGCAGTGGGCAGCTGGGAGGAGGTGCTCTTATTCTCCATGGACTATACAGTGTCCCAGAACTTTTTGGAATTAGTGCTACAGGATGCAAATTTCTGCTTGAAAAGGCTAGCCTTAGCTTTCCTAACTGACTGAGTATATTGGTTCCTGAGTTCCCTGAAAAGTTGTCTATCGAGGGTGCTATTCGATGCTAATGCAGAACGCCACAGGATGTTTTTGTAATGGTCAAGGGCAGTCAAGTTTTTTTGAATGGGGCACACTTATTTAGGACGGTAAGGAAAGCACTTTTAAAGAGCAACCAGGCATCCTCTACTGACGGGATGAGGTAAATAGCCTTCTAGGATACCCGGACCAGGTCGATTAGAAAGGTCTGCTTGCTGAAGTGTTTTAGGGAGCATTTGACAGTGATGAGGGGTGGTCGTTTGACCGCGGACCCATTACGCACGCAGGCAATGAGGGAGTGATCACTGAGATCCTGGTTGAAGACCTCAAAGGTTTATTTAGAGGGCAAGTTGGTCAGGATGATATCTTAGAGGGTGCCCGTGGTTACAGATTTAGGGTTGTACCTGGTAGGTTCCTTGATAATTTGTGTGAGACTGAGGGCATCTTGCTTAGATTGTAGGACGGCCAGGGTGTTAAGCATGTCCCGGTTTAGGTCACCTAACAGTACGAACTCTCAAGATAGATGGGGGGCAATCAATTCAAATATGGTGTCCAGGACACAGCTGGGGGCTGAAGGGGTCTATAACAACGGTGAGAGACTTGTTTCTGGAAAGGTGGATTTTTAAAAGTAGAAGCTCAAACTGTTTGGGCACAGACCTGGATAGTATGACAGAACTCTGCAGGCTATCTCTGCAGTTGATTGCAACTCCGCCCCCTTTGGCAATTCTATCTTGTCGGAAAATGTTATAGTTAAGTATGGGAATTTCTGGATTTTTGGTGGCCTTCCTAAGCCAGGATTCAGACAAGGCTAGGACATCCGGCTTGGCGGAGTGTGCTAAAGCAGTGAATAAAACAAACTTAGGGTGGAGGCTTCTAATGTTAACATGCATGAAACCAAGGCTTTTACGGTTACAGAAGTCAACAAATGAGAGCGCCTGGGGAATGGGGGGTGGTGCTGGGGGCTGCAGGGCCTGGTTAACCTCTACATCATGAGAGGAACAGAGGAGGAGTAAGATAAGGGTACGGCTAAAGTCTATAAGATCTGGTCATCTAGTGCTTTCGGAACAGAGAGTAAAAGGAGCAGATTTCTGGGCGCGGAAGAATAGATTCAATGCATAATGTACAGACAAGGGTATGGTAGGATGTGAATACAGTGGAGGTAAAACCTAGGCATTGAGTGACGATAAGAGAGGTTTTCTCTGGAGGCATCATTTAAGCCAGGTGAGGTCACCGCATGTGTGTTGGGTGGAACAAAAAGGCTAGCTAAGGTATATTAAGCAGGGCTGTAGGCTTTACAGTGAAATAAGACAATAATCACTAACCAAAACAGCAATAGACAAGGCAAATTGACATTAGGAAAAGGCATGTGTAGCCGAGTGATCATAGGGTCCAGCGAGTAGCTAGGCGAGCTGGAGACACGGCGATTCAGACAGCTAGCAGGCCGGGGCTAGCAGGCTAGTAGATTGGCTTTCGGGGGACGTCGCAACGGAAGAGCCAGTTGAAACCCCCTCGGACGGTTACGTCGGCAGACCAGACGTGATGGATCGGCGGGGCTCCGTGTCGGCAGTAAAAGGGTCCAGGCCAATTGGCCAAATAGGCATTGTAGCCCAAGAATTGGCTGATGGACCTCTTCAGCTAGCCGGGAGAAGGGCCTAGCTCGAGGCTAGCTCCAGTCCAACTGGTGCTTGCTTCGGGACAGAGACGTTAGCCAAGATTAGCCACTCAGATAGCAGCTAGCTAGCTGCAATGATCCGGTGTAAAGGTTCAGAGCTTGTGGTAGGAATCCGGAGATGAGGTAGAGAAAAAGCAGTCCGATATGCTCTGGGTTCATATTGCGCTGTGCAAACTGGCAGGAATTGACCGGGCTGAGGCTGACTGATGTCCGAGTTGACGGTGATGACAGCTAGCAGTGGCTAACTGACTACTAGCTAGAAGCTAGTTAGCTGGCTAGCTCCTGATAGGGGTTCCGGTTCTAAAGTGTAAAAAATAGCAGATCCGTACCCCATTGGGTGAGGCGGGTTGCAGGAGAGTATGTTCAGATGGAAATTGAGATTTAAAAAATATATAAAAAATATATAAGAAATATATACATGGGACCGGACGGGACAAGACAAACAGATGTCCTACCGCTACGCCATCTTGGAAGAGAGAGTGTGTGGTGTGAGAGTGTGTGGTGTGTGAGGGGTGGAGAAGGGGCTATGGATGACAGTTTAACGGCCCCAGGGCTTCCATTTCCCCAGCCCCCTGGTGGAGCTGAGTGGGAGAGGGGTGCTGTGGTGCAGCTCCGTGCTGGGCCCCATCAGGTCCTACAGCTGTTGCTCACCCCAGGGGCCCATCTAGTGCCAAGCAGCCCACACCACAAGGAGCACACACACACACACACACACACACACACACACACACACACACACACACACACACACTACAAGTGCACGGTGTCAAGCAACCGTTGCCCATATCCGCACCAACTTCCATCACACAGTTTTAATTTAGGCCAATTAAGCTGATTTTCTACGGTTTATTTTCTCTTCTCCTGCCCGCTCTCTCCCCCTCTACTCACCAGGCTCCCTGTAGGGCATAAACCCACACAGAATGGTCCTCAGAACAAATATGAACTGTTCATGCTTGGAGGATTGGGTGTGGCTTCTCCTTTGACTGTTTTTGGGGAGCCAAAAACATATGTGAAAAATCCTGTTAAAAGCATTAGCTCACTAAGCTCAATGCTCTGTTGTTGGCCTTGCCCTGTCTCCCATATCTCTGTCTCAATCAACACACATCTTAATGTCAGATGTAACGTGTATGACACTGTCGTTAACTGTGTATGAACTGTGAAACATCCGCTGTGTGATTGTGAATGTTCGTGACAGAGCAGTTGGTGACACTTACCTGCAGTAATCAGGGTAATCATTGCAGAGGCACAGATTGGACACGAGGAGTGGTCAGGAGGACACAGAGGTAAAGAGAACACAACATAGAAGAGGTTTAGCAATCGAGTTGGAATGGTTTGTGATGATATGTTGAAAACCAGACTCTACAGTTGATCCCTGTAAGGGGTCAGACAGCAGTAAAGAGCTGGGTTCAGGTGGGACTAAACAGACCCAACAGTGACCTGGGGTTAGAGGGGAGAGCCCGGTGTCTGACCCTCTATCACATTCCCCATCTAATCTGAACTTGCTCTCCTTCTCCTCCATCCCTCCATCCTCCCCTCTTGACAGCTGCATACTCCCTTGAACTCTGACCCCAGGAAACTCAAACCTTGACCATTCTCCAAACCTTGACCATTTCCCTTCCCCTCCCTCTAGTATGACTGGCTGATCTCCATCCTCCATTATCATTCCATTGTCTGCGACCAAGGGAAACTATTTAAATTCCCGTGGACGGACATCCACTTACTGGCTAAAGGCGAGAGGAGAGGCTGGGGCTGGTGTTGGGCTGGTGTTGAGCTGGTGTTAATGGATAATGGAGCCTGGCCTGCAAGTGTGAGCATCCTTATCGGAAAATTACTTCTCAATTAGTAGGTTATAAAATGACAAAAGCATTAGTTTGATCATATTCCTGCTCACCTCAGTTCTTGATAAAATGGCCTGTGTGGAAATGTCATTGGGTTTGGGTGTTGTTAATATGTTATAGGTCCTATGTGAGTAATGTGTGGTTTGGGTGTTGTTAATATGTTATAGGTCCTATGTGAGTTATGTGTAGTTTGGGTGTTGTTAATATGTTATAGGTCCTATGTGAGTAATGTGTGGTTTGGGTGTTGTTAATATGTTATAGGTCCTATGTGAGTTATGTGTAGTTTGGGTGTTGTTAATATGTTATAGGTCCTATGTGAGTAATGTGTGGTTTGGGTGTTGTTAATATGTTATAGGTCCTATGTGAGTAATGTGTAGTTTGGGTGTTGTTAATATGTTATAGGTCCTATGTGAGTTATGTGTAGTTTGGGTGTTGTTAATATGTTATAGGTCCTATGTGAGTAATGTGTAGTTTGGGTGTTGTTAATATGTTATAGGTCCTATATGAGTAATGTGTGGTTTGGGTGCTGTTAATATGTTATAGGTCCTATGTGAGTAATGTGTAGTTTGGGTGTTGTTAATATGTTATAGGTCCTATGTGAGTAATGTGTGGTTTGGGTGTTGTTAATATGTTATAGGTCCTATGTGAGTAATGTGTGGTTTGGGTGTTGTTAATATGTTATAGGTCCTATGTGAGTAATGTGTAGTTTGGGTGTTGTTAATATGTTATAGGTCCTATGTGAGTTATGTGTAATTTGGGTGTTGTTAATATGTTATAGGTCCTATGTGAGTTATGTGTAGTTTGGGTGTTGTTAATATGTTATAGGTCCTATGTGAGTAATGTGTAGTTTGGGTGTTGTTAATATGTTATAGGTCCTATGTGAGTAATGTGTAGTTTGGGTGTTGTTAATATGTTATAGGTCCTATGTGAGTAATGTGTGGTTTGGGTGTTGTTAATATGTTATAGGTCCTATGTGAGTTATGTGTAGTTTGGGTGTTGTTAATATGTTATAGGTCCTATGTGAGTTATGTGTAGTTTGGGTGTTGTTAATATGTTATAGGTCCTATGTGAGTTATGTGTAGTTTGGGTGTTGTTAATATGTTATAGGTCCTATGTGAGTAATGTGTGGTTTGGGTGTTGTTAATATGTTATAGGTCCTATGTGAGTTATGTGTAGTTTGGGTGTTGTTAATATGTTATAGGTCCTATGTGAGTTATGTGTAGTTTGGGTGTTGTTAATATGTTATAGGTCCTATGTGAGTTATGTGTAGTTTGGGTGTTGTTAATATGTTATAGGTCCTATGTGAGTTATGTGTAGTTTGGGTGTTGTTAATATGTTATAGGTCCTATGTGAGTAATGTGTAGTTTGGGTGTTGTTAATATGTTATAGGTCCTATGTGAGTAATGTGTGGTTTGGGTGTTGTTAATATGTTATAGGTCCTATGTGAGTTATGTGTAGTTTGGGTGTTGTTAATATGTTATAGGTCCTATGTGAGTTATGTGTAGTTTGGGTGTTGTTAATATGTTATAGGTCCTATGTGAGTAATGTGTGGTTTGGGTGTTGTTAATATGTTATAGGTCCTATGTGAGTAATGTGTGGTTTGGGTGTTGTTAATATGTTATAGGTCCTATGTGAGTTATGTGTAGTTTGGGTGTTGTTAATATGTTATAGGTCCTATGTGAGTTATGTGTAGTTTGGGTGTTGTTAATATGTTATAGGTCCTATGTGAGTAATGTGTAGTTTGGGTGTTGTTAATATGTTATAGGTCCTATGTGAGTTATGTGTGGTTTGGGTGTTGTTAATATGTTATAGGTCCTATGTGAGTTATGTGTAGTTTGGGTGTTGTTAATATGTTATAGGTCCTATGTGAGTTATGTGTGGTTTGGGTGTTGTTAATATGTTATAGGTCCTATGTGAGTTATGTGTAGTTTGGGTGTTGTTAATATGTTATAGGTCCTATGTGAGTAATGTGTGGTTTGGGTGTTGTTAATATGTTATAGGTCCTATGTGAGTTATGTGTAGTTTGGGTGTTGTTAATATGTTATAGGTCCTATGTGAGTAATGTGTGGTTTGGGTGTTGTTAATATGTTATAGGTCCTATGTGAGTAATGTGTGGTTTGGGTGTTGTTAATATGTTATAGGTCCTATGTGAGTTATGTGTAGTTTGGGTGTTGTTAATATGTTATAGGTCCTATGTGAGTAATGTGTGGTTTGGGTGTTGTTAATATGTTATAGGTCCTATGTGAGTAATGTGTGGTTTGGGTGTTGTTAATATGTTATAGGTCCTATGTGAGTAATGTGTGGTTTGGGTGTTGTTAATATGTTATAGGTCCTATGTGAGTTATGTGTAGTTTGGGTGTTGTTAATATGTTATAGGTCCTATGTGAGTAATGTGTGGTTTGGGTGTAGTTAATATGTTATAGGTCCTATGTGAGTAATGTGTAGTTTGGGTGTTGTTAATATGTTATAGGTCCTATGTGAGTAATGTGTGGTTTGGGGGTTGTTAATATGTTATAGGTCCTATGTGAGTTATGTGTAGTTTGGGTGTTGTTAATATGTTATAGGTCCTATGTGAGTAATGTGTGGTTTGGGTGTTGTTAATATGTTATAGGTCCTATGTGAGTAATGTGTGGTTTGGGTGTTGTTAATATGTTATAGGTCCTATGTGAGTAATGTGTGGTTTGGGTGTTGTTAATATGTTATAGGTCCTATGTGAGTTATGTGTAGTTTGGGTGTTGTTAATATGTTATAGGTCCTATGTGAGTAATGTGTGGTTTGGGTGTTGTTAATATGTTATAGGTCCTATGTGAGTAATGTGTAGTTTGGGTGTTGTTAATATGTTATAGGTCCTATGTGAGTAATGTGTGGTTTGGGTGTTGTTAATATGTTATATGTCCTATGTGAGTAATGTCTGTATGACTCAATAATACCTGCTGAGGGCAAAGAACAGGACATTTTTGTCTTATTATATTGACTCACAGAACATCACACCACTACCTTCCAGGATAATCACACTACTACCTTCCAGGATAATCACACTGACTCACAGAACATCACACCACTACCTTCCAGCATAATCACACTGACTCACAGAGCATCACACCACTACCTTCCAGCATAATCACACTGACTCACAGAACATCACACCACTACCTTCCAGGATTATCACACTACTACCTTCCAGGATAATCACACTGACTCACAGAACATCACACCACTACCTTCCAGCATAATCACACTGACTCACAGAGCATCACACCACTACCTTCCAGGATAATCACACTGACTCACAGAATATACCCACTACCTTCCAGGATAATCACACTGATTCACAGAACATCACACCACTACCTTCCAGCATAATCACACTGACTAACAGAACAGAACAACAGGACAACAGGAGCGGAGTCACCCTGCTCCTCCGCTCTCTCCACTGGCTTCCAGTTGAAGCTCGCATCCGCTACAAGACCATGGTGCTTGCCTACGGAGCTGTGAGGGGAACGGCACCTCCGTACCTTCAGGCTCTGATCAGGCCCTACACCCAAACAAGGGCACTGCGTTCATCCACCTCTGGCCTGCTCGCCTCCCTACCTCTGAGGAAGTACAGTTCCCGCTCAGCCCAGTCAAAACTGTTCGCTGCTCTGGCACCCCAATGGTGGAACAAACTCCCTCACGACGCCAGGTCAGCGGAGTCAATCACCACCTTCCGGAGACACCTGAAACCCCACCTCTTGAAGGAATACCTAGGATAGGATAAAGTAATCCTTCTAAGGATTATCACACCACTACCTTCCAGGATAATCACACTGACTCACAGAGCATCACACCACTACCTTCCAGCATAATCACACTGACTCACAGAACATCACACCACTACCTTCCAGGATAATCACACACTCACAGAATATACCCACTACCTTCCAGCATAATCACACTACTACCTTCCAGGATAATCACACTACTACCTTCCAGCATAATCACACTGACTCACAGAGCATCACACCACTAACTTCCATCATAATCACACTGACTCACAGAACTTCACACCACTACCTTCCAGGATAATCACACTGACTCACAGAGCATCACACCACTACCTTCCAGGATAATCACACTGACTCACAGAGCATCACACCACTACCTTCCAGCATAATCACACTGACTCACAGAACATCACACCACTACCTTCCAGGATAATCACACACTCACAGAATATACCCACTACCTTCCAGCATAATCACACTACTACCTTCCAGGATAATCACACTACTACCTTCCAGCATAATCACACTGACTCACAGAGCATCACACCACTAACTTCCATCATAATCACACTGACTCACAGAACTTCACACCACTACCTTCCAGGATAATCACACTGACTCAGAGAGCATCACACCACTAACTTCCAGCATAATCACACTGACTCAGAGAACATCACACCACTACCTTCCAGGATAATCACACACTCACAGAATATACCCACTACCTTCCAGCATAATCACACTACTACCTTCCAGGATAATCACACTACTACCTTCCAGCATAATCACACTGACTCACAGAGCATCACACCACTAACTTCCATCATAATCACACTGACTCACAGAGCATCACACCACTAACTTCCAGCATAATCACAATGACTCACAGAACATCACACCACTACCTTCCAGCATAATCACACTACTACCTTCCAGGATAATCACACTACTACCTTCCAGAATAATCACACTACTACCTTCCAGCATAATCACACTGACTCACAGAATATACCCACTACCTTCCAGCATAATCACACTACTACCTTCCAGCATAATCACACTGACTCACAGAGCATCACACCACTAACTTCGAGCATAATCACACTGACTCACAGAGCATCACACTACTACCTTCCAGCATAATCACACTGACTCACAAAACATCACACCACTACCTTCCAGGATAATCACACACTCACAGAATATACCCACTACCTTCCAGCATAATCACACTACTACCTTCCAGGATAATCACACTACTACCTTCCAGCATAATCACACTGACTCACAGAGCATCACACCACTAACTTCCAGCATAATCACACTGACTCACAGAACATCACACCACTACCTTCCAGGATAATCACACTGACTCATAGAGCATCACACCACTAACTTCCAGCATAATCACACTGACTCACAGAACATCACACCACTACCTTCCAGCATAATCACACTGACTCACAGAACATCACACCACTACCTTCCAGGATTATCACACTGACTCACAGAACATCACACCACTACCTTCCAGCATAAGCACACTGACTCACAGAGCATCACACCACTACCTTCCAGCATAATCCCACTGACTCACAGAACATCACACCACTACCTTCCAGGATTATCACACTACTACCTTCCAGGATAATCACACTGACTCACAGAACATCACACCACTACCTTCCAGCATAATCACACTGACTCACAGAGCATCACACCACTACCTTCCAGCATAATCACACTGACTCACAGAATATACCCACCACCTTCCAGGATAATCACACTGACTCACAGAACATCACACCACTACCTTCCAGGATAATCACACTGACTCACAGAGCATCACACCACTACCTTCCAGCATAATCACACTGACTAACAGAGCATCACACCACTACCTTCCAGCATAATCACACTGACTCACAGAACATCACACCACTACCTTCCAGGATAATCACAAACTCACAGAATATACCCACTACCTTCCAGCATAATCACACTACTACCTTCCAGGATAATCACACTACCACCTTCCAGCATAATCACACTGACTCACAGAGCATCACACCACTAACTTCCATCATAATCACACTGACTCACAGAATATCACACCACTACCTTCCAGGATAATCACACTGACTCACAGAGCATCACACCACTAACTTCCAGCATAATCACACTGACTCACAGAACATCACACCACTACCTTCCAGGATAATCACACTACTACCTTCCAGCATAATCACACTACTACCTTCCAGGATAATCACACTACTACCTTCCAGGATAATCACACTACTACCTTCCAGCATAATCACACTGACTCACAGAGCATCACACCACTACCTTCCAGCATAATCACACTGACTCACAGAGCATCACACATCTACATTCCAGCATAATCACACTGACTCACAAAACATCACTCCACTACCTTCTAAGATAATCACACACTCACAGAATATACCCACTACCTTCCAGCATAATCACACTACTACCTTCCAGGATAATCACACTACTACCTTCCAGCATAATCACACTGACTCACAGAGCATCACACCACTAACTTCCAGCATAATCACACTGACTCACAGAACATCACACCACTACCTTCCAGGATATTCACACTGACTCACAGAGCATCACACCACTAACTTCCAGCATAATCACACTGACTCACAGAACATCACACCACTACCTTCCAGGATAATCACACTGACTCACAGAACATCACACCACTACCTTCCAGGATAATCACACTGACTCACAGAACATCACACCACTACCTTCCAGGATAATCACACACTCACAGAGTATACCCACTATCTTCCAGCATAATCACACAGCTAGGAGTGAGGTCTTTATATCTCTCTCTGGGTAGGAAGTTAATTACACAACAGGAAATAAGAAAGGAGGCAAAGGGAGATTGGTACTTTTTTAATATGCAAATGAGATGGCTGTTAATACCCTAAACATGTCACAGGCTGTCAGTGATGAGGTATGTCATAAGTGCCAGCATCACGTCTGAAACGGCAACTAAAGCAGCGATAACCAACTGTATCATACCCCATTTTCTCCCTCTTTACACCGTGTTAATTATTCTAGCCAGGACACAGTGTTAATTATTCTAGCCAGGACACAGTGTTAATTATTCTAGCCAGGACACAGTGTTAATTATTCTAGCCAGGACACATTGTTAATTATTCTAGCCAGGACACAGTGTTAATTATTCTAGCCAGGACAGCAGTGTTAATTATTCTAGCCAGGACACAGTGTTAATTATTCTAGCCAGGACACATTATTCTCTCTATTGTTCTCTGTTCTGTCTCAAGCTCTCACAAGACCAAGTCGAGATCAGACTGAGAGAGGCTACACTGTACGGCTCTTCTACATGCAAAACATTATTAATGGTTTACAGACCTCCAGTTTCCTCTCGCCCTCCATGCTACAATAGGCTGATTATTGCAAGAAACGGGCCTGTTAAACTGTGGACTCAGCTTTTACTCCCCAACCCATCTACTCACCCTGCATCACCCATACACACTAATCCATACCAGAACAACAACCCATCCTGCGACTCACAAAGAAAATCACTACCTCGACAATAAACCCTGTCTTTGAACAAGGTTCAAACCAGCCTCTGCTGTCAATCAATCGAAATACAATAACAGACAGGGCAGGGTACTGTGTTGTGCCACTCATCACATCGTGCTGCTTAGGGAGGGCAGAAGAACAGAGAAAGATGAGACACACAACAAGACAATCAACAACAAAAGCAACAAGACAATAAGGAACGGAAGGAAGGGGGATGAGAGCAGGCCCCACCCCGGAGGGCTAATCTGGGCCAGTTCAAAGGGACATCAGGGGGTTCTTTGTATTGCTCTGGCTGTGCTGGCACCCCTGACACCCCAGCCTTGTGAACTCTGACCCTGGGGCATCGTAGCCCCCCACGCCGCCTACTGTTCCAGCAACCCCACCCCTAGAAACCCTGACACAAACACAGACGGTACACACACACTCTCACATTTATTATTAATCTGTTGCACTACTCCTTCCCTCTCTCCTCTCTCTCCTCTCTTCCCCTCTAATCTCCTTCTCCTCTCTTCTCTTTCTCCTCTCTCCCCTCTCTCCTCTCTTCCCTCTCTCCTCTCTTCCCCCTCTCCTCCCCCTCTCCTCTCTTCCCCCTCCCCTCTCCTCTCTTCCCCCTCTCCTATCTTCTCTTTCTCCTCTCTTTCCCCTCTCCTCTCTTCCCCCTCTCCTCTCTTTCCCCTCTCCTCTCTTTCCCCTCTCCTCTCTTTCCCCTCTCCTCTCTTTCCCCTCTCCTCTCTTCCCCCTCTCCTATCTTCTCTTTCTCATCTCTTCCCCCTTTCCTCTCTTCCCCCTCTCCTCTCTTCTCTTTCTCCTCTCTTCCCCCTCTCCTCTCTTCCCCCTCTCCTCTCTTTCCCCTCTCCTCTCTTTCCCCTCTCCTCTCTTCCCCCTCTCCTCTCTTCTCTTTCTCATCTCTTCCCCCTTTCCTCTCTTCCCCCTCTCCTCTCTTCTCTTTTTCCTCTCTTCCCCCTCTCCTCTCTTTCCCCTCTCCTCTCCTCTCTTTCCCCTCTCCTCTCTTTCCCCTCTCCTCTCTTTCCCCTCTCCTCTCTTCCCCCTCTCCTCGCTTCTCTTTCTCATCTCTTCCCCCTTTCCTCTCTTCCCCCTCTCCTCTCTTCTCTTTCTCCTCTCTTCCCCCTCTCCTCTCTTTCCCCTCTCCTCTCCTCTCTTTCCCCTCTCCTCTTTCCCCTCTCATCTCTTTCTCCTCGCTTCCCTCTCTCCCCTTCCCCAGTGCAGTCACCCTGGGGTGGGCATTATACCGCCTCTCTGATTAGAGGGGGTAGGCAAGCGGAGGGGCTGAGGGGAACAGCCAGATCTAATTTCATACGCATCCTTTCTTCTGGGGCCGAGGAGCTGAAGAGCATAGGAGGAGTAATAGATTGTATTGTAGTGTTGAGAAGAGGACTCAACTAGTGAATGTCTTCTCCCTCAGACTGTGGTTCTGTGACTAGTGCATGTCTTCTCCCTCAGACTATGGTTCTGTGACTAGTGAATGTCTTCTCCCTCAGACTGGGGTTCTGTGACTAGTGCATGTCTTCTCCTTCAGACTGTGGTTCTGTGACTAGTGAATGTCTTCTCCCTCAGACTGGGGTTCTGTGAGCAGGCATCGTATGTGTTGGGCTGAGTCTAGTTAATTACCTCAGATAGGACCCTGCATAGTTAGTGAGAGTAATTTTCAGGCCAGGGTGTTGTAGTTGGACAGACTCGCCACAGCCATAAGCTTTATATTATATTCTCAATGGGAAGGTTTACTTAGCTGATGACTCAAACTGAACTATTCCACTACTCTATCTTTCACTACTTACGTCTGAGTCTGCCATCGTTGAGGTCGTTTGTGGTCAAAATGGATGTTGTCCAAAACAAAGTAATCATCGGTTGGATCATCTCTAAACAATCAGAGTATCAAAGCCAATTAACCCACCTGTGTTCTGGCTCTGGTCCAACCCATTAGATTCTGGGACCAATCAGAACAGTTAGAATGTGTTTGCGTTCTACAAATCGTCAGGGAAGTACTCATATCCAGACTCGTTGAGGAGAAGACACTAACGTATGTGTTGTAGTGTTTGGCCGGAGCAAGGGGTTTGGATAGCCAGGCCACATGCTTACTGGGACTAAGAAGAGATGAGCCTTCCATTACAGCACTGGGGAGGGCTGAATCTCACTACATCTGTGTGTGTGTGTGTGTGTGTGTGTGAGTGTGTGTGTGTGTGTGTGTGTGTGTGTGTGTGTGTGTGTGTGTGTGTGTGTGTGTGTGTGTGTGTGTGTGTGTGTGTGTGTGTGTGTGTGTGTGTGTGTGTGTGTGTGTGTGTGTGTGTGTGTGTGTGTGTGTGAAGAGGGTCAAAGTGAGAGGATGCTAATGTGAAGATGCACAGTGATATGTTACTAGACAACTGGGCAACAGTATCATTATGCAGCCACTCTGAGGTGTCCCACACTGTCACAGCTAAACCACCACTGACTGGGCACACAGTAAAACACCCCAACACACTCTAACACACACTAACGCAGAGCAATGCACAGCACAAACAGTAACGCACAGTAACGCACAGCAACACACAGTAACGCACAGCAACACACAGTAACAGACAGCAACACACAGCAACACACAGTAACGCACAGCAACACACAGTAACACACAGTAACGCACAGCAACGCACAGTAACGCACAGTAACGCACAATAACGCACAGTAACGCACAGCAACACACACTAACACACACTAACAGACACTAACAGACACTAACAGACACTAACAGACACTAACACACTCCTTTCCCTGGAAAGAGAGATGACTGGAGCCTTCTAGCACGGCTCAGTAAGTAAGTGGTGGTATTCTAGAGAATAAACACTTTCTCCTCTCATGGGAATGTCAATTAGTGAGGAGAGGAAACCTTTACATTCAACCACCACACACACACACACACACACACACACACACACACACACACACACACACACACACACACACACACACACACACACACACACACACACACACACACACACACACACACACACACACACACACACACACACACACACACACACACACACACACAGAGAGAGAGATACGAGAGGAGGACAAAGAAATTCAGGGAAGATGTACCAATCTCTCCCTGCTACGCCTCTCCAACTCCATATGTTAGCAATAATACCTTAATTTCCATGCTACACACACACACACACACACACACACACACACACACACACACACACACACACACACACACACACACACACACACACACACACACACACACACACACACACACACACACACACACACACACACACACACACACACACACACACACCCACACACACACACACACACACACACACAAATACAAATACACAAACACACTCTCTCTCTCACTGGGGCACTGCTTTTCCATACAACACATGCACAAACAGTCTACAACAAACACATTGTCTTCACACAAACACACTCATTAACCATCTATTTTGTAAGCATCCCTTGAGTGTGAAAACAAGTGGAGACATTGCAGGGGTGGAATGAAACATGGGAAATAGCTGTAATAATGAGAAGTCTTTCATTTCCAAAACAACAAGGGCTCCATAGAAATGCGGGATCTTTGGAACTGAATAAATTGTGTGATGTAATCTTTACGATTCGTCATCCCTGATTGTTTTTTCCGCCATTCTTCTGTTATAAATCAGTGAACTGTGGTGAGTTTCCTTGTGAATAACAATTCAATGTGAATGCCAGGCAGCCAGATAATGACTTCCCTTTGCTGTCTGTTGTTTCTGTCCCTGTCAGGGTTCTACAAGACACTCTGGTCTGGCTGTGGTTGTTGGACCGAGCTCTTGGACCCGGGAGGGGAGCCCAAATCAAATGCTGCCCCCCCCCACCCCCTCACTTCACTACGCCAACACAACGCCCCCACACTGGATGGGACAGGCATTTTCCTCCATTTCCTCTACAGTGGGATGTAGCCAGCCACACTGTACACTGAACTGCACGGGAAGTAGAGGGACACACACACACACACACACACACACACACACACACACACATACACACACACATTTGCCGCGCTGCTGATCATTAGCACCTTGTTGAAACACTCCCAGAGTACCCAGAGTCCATCTCCACAAGATCAAAGTCTCTCTCCACTGTGGTTGAAACAACGGTGTGATAGTAGCTGTTGTAGCTGCGCCCAGACCGATCACACACTCCAATGAGCTGCTTCACCAAAAGGCACAGGCACAGCAACTCTGAGCGACAAAATTGACTTTGATTGCTAATAAAACCAACAACGGGGAACATATTTTCTGCGTAATACCTATTCACAATCCCAGAGGTGATGAAAAGAGACATGTGTGAGATCAAATGTAACTCCCTCCTTGTAGGCAATATTACAGAGGCAGTCAGTAGAAACATCTGGGCTTCAAAGATACACAGTACTGTTGTACATATCTACTCTCTCACTGACGTTGGTCTGAAAGTAGTACCACGGTCTGTCCCAAACACTGTTCAACTGACAGGTTGAGTTGAGTCTCTGCCATCTGCCAGCTCCACAGCCTTTCTCATAGTGGTGTACAGTTGGTTTTCCATGGGTTATTACACCCGAGGTCATTTACAATACACACAATGCTAACACTATAACATACACGGACTTTCTGACATGTATGAACCTACGGTAGAATGTCGTGGATACCAGCCAGTCAAGTTAACTTTTACATTTCCAAATGATCTGTGTAACTATAAATCCATTATAACTAACTATTTCCAAATGATCTGTGTAACTATAAATCCATTATAACTAACTATTTCCAAATGATCTGTGTAACTATAAATCCATTATAACTAACTATAAATCCCAAAACTTTCTAAATAACACGTAAAAAAACTAAATACTGCATAGTTTCCTAGGAACGCGAAGCGAGGCGGCCATCTCTGTCGGCGCTGGAATTCAACGGCTCAGACACAAGAGGTACGTGGCAGGGTCTACAGTCAATCACAGATTACAAAAAGAAAACCAGCCCCGTCGCGGAGCAGGATAACTTGCTCCCAGACACACTAAACAACTTCTTTGCTCACTTTGAGGACAATACAGTGCCACTGACACGGCCCGCTACCAAAACCTGCGGGCTCTCCTTCACTGCAGCCGACGTGAGTAAAACATTTAAACGTGTTAACCCTCGCAAGGCTGCAGGCCCAGACGGCATCCCCAGCCGCGTCCTCAGAGCATGCGCAGACCAGCTGGCTGGTGTTTTTACGGACATATTCAATCAATCCTTATCCCAGTCTGCTGTTCCCACAGGCCACCATTGTTCCTGTTCCCAAGAAAGCTAAGGTAACTGAGCTAAACGACTACCGCCCCGTAGCACTCACTTCCGTCATCATGAAGTGCTTTGAGAGACTAGTCAAGGACCATATCACATCCACCCTAGACCCACTCCAATTTGCTTACCGCCCCAATAGGTCCACAGACGACGCAATCGCAACCACACTGCACACTGCTCTAACCCATCTGGACAAGAGGAATGCTGTTCATCGACTACAGCTCAGCATTTAACACCATAGTACCCTCCAAACTCGTCATCAAGCTCGAGACCCTGGGTCTCGACCCCGCCCTGTGCAACTGGGAACTGGACTTCCTGACGGGCCGCCCCCAAGTGGTGAGGGTAGGTAACAACATCTCCGACCCGCTGATCCTCAACACTGGGGCCCCACAAGGGTGCGCTCTGAGCCCTCTCCTGTACTCCCTGTTCACCCACGACTGCGTGGCCATGCACGCCTCCAACTCAATCATCAAGTTTGCAGACGACATTACAGTGGTAGGCTTGATTACCAACAACGACGAGACGGCCTACAGGGAGGAGGTGAGGGCCCTCGGAGTGTGGTGTCAGGAAAATAACCTCACACTCAACGTCAACAAAACAAAGGAGATGATCGTGGACTTCAGGAAACAGCAGAGGGAGCCCCCCCCTATCCACATCGATGGGACAGTAGGGGAGAGGGTAGAACGTTTTAAGTTCCTCGGCGTACACATCACGGACAAACTGAATTGGTCCACCCACACAGACAGCGTGGTGAAGAAGGCGCAGCAGCGCCTCTTCAACCTCAGGAAGCTGAAGAAATCCGGCTTGTCACCAAAAGCACTCATAAACTTTTACAGATGCACAATCGAGCGCATCCTGTCGGGCTGTATCACCGCCTGGTACGTCAACTGCTCCGCCCACAACCGTAAGGCTCTCCAGAGGGTAGTGAGGTCTGCACAATGCATCACCGGGGGCAAACTACCTGCCCTCCAGGACACCTACACCACCCGATGTCACAGGAAGGCCATAAAGATCATCAAGGACAACAACCACCAGAGCCACTGCCTGTTCACCCCGCTATCATCCAGAAGGCGAGGTCATATACTGTACTCGATACCGTCTACTGCATCTTGCCTATGCCGTTCTGTACCATCACTCATTCATATATCTTTATGTACATATTCTTTATCCCTTTACACTTGTGTGTATAAGGTAGCTGTTGTGAAATTGTTAGGTTAGATTACTTGTTGGTTATTACTGCATTGCCGGAACTAGAAGCACAAGCATTTCGCTACACTCGCATTAACATCTGCTAACCATGTGTATGTGACCAATAACATTTGATTTGATTTGAAGGAATAATAAAGAGTTCAACGGTTGACTGACAAAAGCCTTGCTCTCCCCCTCTAGCTCTGTATCTCATTACAATAGCATATTCATTATGATAACATGACCTTAGGGCCTGGGTCTATGTTAAGGTCAGAGGTGACTGAGTGGACATGGCTGTGATGGGATGTGAGTGGGCCTCAGGTGGGAGGGATCTCCGTTACTATGCACTAGTCAATATGCACATATTGTTAAAAGATGTATGTATGCAAAGAGGCTGGCATCGACTGGTGCTGGAGGACAGAGTGAGAGGGCATTAAGGTGATCTATACAGGAGACATACATCTCTGTATGACATTTAGACTAGTCACAACACTAACCTCCACATCTCTCAGTCTCCTAGGACCACTACAACTAACTCACTGCTGTAGCAGGGACAAATATGCTCAGATGCTACTGTTGACTGTAGGTATAAGTCAATAGAAACATGGGTTTAAGGAAATTACAGTTCAATCCTAGATAATTACTCCCTGATTATGGAGAGAAGGATTACATTCCTCAGTACTTTCTACCACCACCAAGCATAACCATCCACAAGACCCACAAGTGACGGGGCCGAGAGAGAGAGAATATTGTGTTTATGCAGTGCTAAATCTGAGCTCGCTGTGCAATAGGATGGCAGGGTCCTGTTAAACCCTGCAATTACCTCCATAAACCCCTCTTCCCCCCCTTTCTTCCCCCCTCTCTTCCTCTCCTTTCTTTTCCCCTCTCCCCCCCCTCTCTTCCCCTCCTTTTTCCCCCTCCTTTCTTCCCCCCTTTCTTCCCCCCTCTCTTCCCCCTCTCTTCCCCCCCTTCTTCCCCCTTTCTTCTCCCCTCTCTTCCCCCCGTTTCGTCCCCTCCTTTCCCCCCCCTCTCTTCCCCTCCTTTCTTTCCCCCTCTCTTCCCCCCTCTCTTCCCCTCCTTTCTTCCCCCCCTTTATTCCCCTCCTTTCTTCCCCCCTCTCTTCCCCCCTCTCTTCCCCCCTCTCTTCCCCACCTTTCCCCTCCTCCTCCCTCAGGAGGGCATCTTTCACAGACCATCAAGTGGGTCTTGGCTGGATTAGACTCTGTATGAGTAGGGCAGAATTGCATCGCCAGGCACAATTACAGACTGCCGTCCTCTTGGCTCCACCCATACACACACACACACACACACACACACACACACACACACACACACACACACACACACACACACACCGGTTAATTTCCTCCAGCCTCTCCATCAGGCAGCTGGCATCCAGCTGGGCATGGCTTCTCAGGGCGCTGCGGTGCCCACATGTAACCAGGCGGCCAGGGAATGCCAGGGTCCCACATGTGCTGTTGGAGGGGTAGATGGTAGTCTAGATGGTGCATTGGCCACGTGTGAGGACACACAGGAGAACATTCCAGAGCTTCCAGCTCTGACTGGAGACTGGAAAGCCAATCAGAGTCAGAGGAGGGCACGGCTGTGGTCTGGTGGGCACAGTGTTGGCACACTGCTCATTAAACATCTGTAGAAAGGACTTAGAGCTATACTGTTCTGACTTAACACACCACCAGTTATCTATTCAACTCTGCAGGCCTACTGTTGCCCCATCAAGACTAGTCTATGCAGACATTTCATCATTGCGTCAGCAAAAGCTAAAATAACCAGTGTGAAATGGCTGTATAGAGGAAGCACCATTCTCTCTCTTTTTAAAAATGGCTCTGGTCTTTCTTCCTGTCTCTAGAGAGAATATCCAGCTGTGTAATGACTCCATGTGTACAAAAAAGGGCCATCAGAGAACATATTTCTTTCATTCCGGGCAATTTCCCTAATCCCTGATGAGCTAAAGGGGAGAGGGAAACATTATGGATGTGGGTTAGCAGGGGGTAATGCAGGGATTGTGTGTGTGTGTGTGTGTGTGTGTGTGTGTGTGTGTGTGTGTGTGTGTGTGTGTGTGTGTGTGTGTGTGTGTGTGTGTGTGTGTGTGTGTGTGTGTGTGTGTGTGTGTGTGTGTGTGTGTGTGTGTACAGTATATGCATTCAAATAGCTTTGTTTAAATGCTACTTTGTGTTTTTTAGGTGGCTGAATGTCACCCATGTGTAATTTGCGCCATCCTGTGTGTGTGTGTGTGTGTGTGTGTGTGTGTGTGTGTGTGTGTGTGTGTGTGTGTGTGTGTGTGTGTGTGTGTGTGTGTGTGTGTGTGTGTGTGTGTGTGTGTGTGTGTGTGTGTGTGTGTGTGTGTTGATGGGGATAAAGGTATTACTGTGGCACAGCCAGAACCATCTCCCCCAGAAGGCACTGAGCCCCCTTGAAGCAGCTTACTTCCCAAGGATTAGTTTATCCAATCTGAACTAATCACAGATAAATTCTTCCCATTGGTGGGCCGACCTGAGACCCCTCTCACAGAAGTCCTCTCTCTCCACTCTCCACAGGCCAACAGGGGACAGGGAGACGAGGGGTGAAGGGGAGGCATGAGGGGACAGGGAAACGAGGGGTGAAGGGGAGGCAGGAGGGGACAGGGACACAAGGGGTGAAGGGGAGGCAGGAGGGGACAGGTACACGAGGGGTGAAGGGGAGGCAGGAAGGGACAGGGAGACGAGGGGTGAAGGGGAGGCATGAGGGGACAGGGAAATGAGGGGTGAAAGGGAGGCAGGAGGGGACAGGGACACGAGGGGTGAAGGGGAGGCAGGAGGGGACAGGGAGACGAGGGGTGAAGGGGAGGCAGGAGGGGACAGGGAGACGAGGGGTGAAGCGGAGGCATGAGGGGACAGGGAAGCGAGGGGTGAAGGGGAGGCAGGAGGGGACAGGGACACGAGGGGTGAAGCGGAGGCATGAGGGGACAGGGAAGCGAGGGGTGAAGGGGAGGCAGGAGGGGACAGGGACACGAGGGGTGAAGGGGAGGCAGGAGGGGACAGGGAGATGAGGGGTGAAGGGGAGGCAGGAGGGGACAGGGACACGAGGGGTGAAGGGGAGGCAGGAGGGGACAGGGAGACGAGGGGTGAAGGGGAGGCAGGAGGGGACAGGGAGACGAGGGGTGAAGGAGAGGGACATTCTCATAACGTGTTACACTTATGTAATTGAGGAGAAATACCCTGCCCAACTAATTTCTAACTAGACCATCTTAATGCTACTGTACTTCTGCAATCGGTAACTCTACCTCCAATTTCCTCTCTTCCATGACTGATATTACAGATGGCAGTGGGGTCCAGTAACTGTCTCTCCCATACATCAGGTCAGCCCAAAGGGAGAGAGAGAAAGAGAGAGAAAGAGAGTGAGTGAGTGAGTGAGGCAGAATACCCTACAGAAAGCAGTCAGCCCAATTTCCCCCTGTCACCGCTGGCCTTCCTGACAGCTCTGATACGTGGGCTGCAGTAGTGAGCAGCCGTAGCAGCCGCCCGCCGGCGTTTTCCTGCCCGTGCTGACGGACCTCTGGGCCCTCGGTAAAGGAGGGCGTAGGAGAAAGGAAGGGGG
The DNA here is from genome assembly GCF_045679555.1 of Salvelinus alpinus. Taxonomy (NCBI): domain Eukaryota; kingdom Metazoa; phylum Chordata; class Actinopteri; order Salmoniformes; family Salmonidae; genus Salvelinus; species Salvelinus alpinus. The sequence continues at coordinate 34,845,606 of NC_092107.1, forward strand.
TGGAGGGGCAGAAGAGAAAGGGGCCAAGGGCAGCTTGTTAACGCTGAGTGAGTCAGTCTGGTGTAGCCTGTCAACACCAGAACAACTCTGCACCTCGGCCCACCTGCCCACCTTCTGCCCTGGAAACGGTGAGAGCTGAGGTGCAGGTTAAAGACAGTGGTAGCCAGCCACTACCCTCTGCCTCTGTCTCTGATTGCAGTCAACGGGTCAGTATTCCCATCAGTACAGCATACACCCAACCTGGAGCTCACGCAGCGGTTTGGACAAGGTTAACAATCATATGGCGCTGGTCCCAAATATAATAACTTTACCATGTGATTAAATGAATATCTACCATCTGATTTGACTGAGTCAGGGCATCTAACGCTGACTCAACATCATCCTCTATATGATGTAGGAGTACAGGTGAACACAAGGAGAGGGCGATGCACAACACAGACAAGGTGTTAAAAGCAGTGTCAAGTCCCTTGCAGAAATAGTCCAACACAGAAGGACCTTTATAGTCTATTACAGCTAACCTCCGGGGTTAAAACACAGCAATCCACAGTGCCCTTCCTGAGGAGCAGCTCTGCTACCAAGCAGATCACTACCAGGGAGTTTCTACTCTGGCAAAAGACAATAAACATGGTGGAGGGGAGGGGAGAGAGGGATGGAGGGAGAGAGGGAAGAGGGAGAAAAACCCCAGTGAAATCTGACTGGCTTCCAAATCCCCTATTGTTGTTTTTCTCTGAACGATGCCCTCACATCCTCATGTTATTCTCTTCCCTCTCTTCTCCATATTTCCTCCAACTGTTTTTCTCCCTGATGCTGTTTCTTTCATTTCTCTTCCCCTCTCCCCCCTCCGTTGCACTTCATTATCTAGTTTCTCTTCCCCTCTCCCCCCTCCGCTGCACTTCATTATCTAGTTTCTCTTCCCCTCTCCCCCCTCCGCTGCTCTTCCTTCTTTAATTTTTCTACCCCTCTCCCCCTCTGCTGCTCTTCATTCATCAGCCTGGAGCCTTATGTCTACATTCATTACCCCCTCTCTCTTCTATCCTTCTCTCTTCTCTCCCCCTCCTCTCTTTCACTGCCTCGCTCTGTCTCATTGTACCCTGTTGTCCTATGAGTTCCATCTCTAGGCTGTGCAGGGTTTACCCCCTAGCCTCCTGCTCATCTGGTGCAGGGTTTACCCTCTAGCCTCCTGTTCATCTGGTGCAGGGTTTACCCCCTAGCCTCCTGTTCATCTGGTGCAGGGTTTACCCCCTAGCCTCCTGTTCATCTGGTGCAGGGTTTACCCTCTAGCCTCCTGTTCATCTGGTGCAGGGTTTACCCACTAGCCTCCTGCTCATCTGGTGCAGGGTTTACCCACTAGCCTCCTGCTCATCTGGTGCAGGGTTTACCCCCTAGCCTCCTGTTCATCTGGTGCAGGGTTTACCCCCTAGCCTCCTGTTCATCTGGTGCAGGGTTTACCCACTAGCCTCCTGCTCATCTGGTGCAGGGTTTACCCCCTAGCCTCCTGCTCATCTGGTGCAGGGTTTACCCTCTAGCCTCCTGTTCATCGGGTGCAGGGTTTACCCCCTAGCCTCCTGTTCATCTGGTGCAGGGTTTACCCTCTAGCCTCCTGTTCATCTGGTGCAGGGTTTACCCCCTAGCCTCCTGTTCATCTGGTGCAGGGTTTACCCCCTAGCCTCCTGTTCATCTGGTGCAGGGTTTACCCACTAGCCTCCTGTTCATCTGGTGCAGGGTTTACCCCCTAGCCTCCTGTTCATCTGGTGCAGGGTTTACCCCCTAGCCTCCTGTTCATCTGGTGCAGGGTTTACCCACTAGCCTCCTGTTCATCTGGTGCAGGGTTTACCCACTAGCCTCCTGCTCATCTGGTGCAGGGTTTACCCCCTAGCCTCCTGTTCATCTGGTGCAGGGTTTACCCACTAGCCTCCTGCTCATCTGGTGCAGGGTTTACCCCCTAGCCTCATGTTCATCTGGTGCAGGGTTTACCCCCTAGCCTCCTGTTCATCTGGTGCAGGGTTTACCCACTAGCCTCCTGCTCATCTGGTGCAGGGTTTACCCCCTAGCCTCCTGCTCATCTGGTGCAGGGTTTACCCTCTAGCCTCCTGTTCATCTGGTGCAGGGTTTACCCCCTAGCCTCCTGTTCATCTGGTGCAGGGTTTACCCCCTAGCCTCCTGTTCATCTGGTGCAGGGTTTACCCCCTAGCCTCCTGCTCATCTGGTGCAGGGTTTACCCTCTAGCCTCCTGTTCATCTGGTGCAGGGTTTACCCCCTAGCCTCCTGTTCATCTGGTGCAGGGTTTACCCCCTAGCCTCCTGTTCATCTGGTGCAGGGTTTACCCTCTAGCCTCCTGTTCATCTGGTGCAGGGTTTACCCACTAGCCTCCTGCTCATCTGGTGCAGGGTTTACCCACTAGCCTCCTGCTCATCTGGTGCAGGGTTTACCCCCTAGCCTCCTGCTCATCTGGTGCAGGGTTTACCCTCTAGCCTCCTGTTCATCTGGTGCAGGGTTTACCCCCTAGCCTCCTGTTCATCTGGTGCAGGGTTTACCCTCTAGCCTCCTGTTCATCTGGTGCAGGGTTTACCCCCTAGCCTCCTGTTCATCTGGTGCAGGGTTTACCCTCTAGCCTCCTGTTCATCTGGTGCAGGGTTTACCCACTAGCCTCCTGTTCATCTGGTGCAGGGTTTACCCCCTAGCCTCCTGTTCATCTGGTGCAGGGTTTACCCCCTAGCCTCCTGTTCATCTGGTGCAGGGTTTACCCACTAGCCTCCTGTTCATCTGGTGCAGGGTTTACCCACTAGCCTCCTGCTCATCTGGTGCAGGGTTTACCCCCTAGCCTCCTGTTCATCTGGTGCAGGGTTTACCCACTAGCCTCTTGCTCATCTGGTGCAGGGTTTACCCCCTAGCCTCATGTTCATCTGGTGCAGGGTTTACCCCCTAGCCTCCTGTTCATCTGGTGCAGGGTTTACCCCCTAGCCTCCTGCTCATCTGGTGCAGGGTTTACCCTCTAGCCTCCTGTTCATCTGGTGCAGGGTTTACCCCCTAGCCTCCTGTTCATCTGGTGCAGGGTTTACCCCCTAGCCTCCTGTTCATCTGGTGCAGGGTTTACCCTCTAGCCTCCTGTTCATCTGGTGCAGGGTTTACCCCCTAGCTTCCTGCTCATCTGGTGCAGGGTTTACTCCCTAGCCTCCTGCTCATCTGGTGCAGGGTTTACCCCCTAGCCTCCTGCTCATCTGGTGCAGGGTTTACCCCTAGCTTCCTGCTCATCTGGTGCAGGGTTTACCCCTAGCTTCCTGCTCATCTGGTGCCTCACAATAAGAGAGGGAGCTCAAACAGGCACCAATATTCAGATTAGGGGAGACATATGTTATGTTTTATTAAAAAAAACATGTTTTAACATTGAAATAATACATGAATAACCCTCGGTGTAACGTGAAGTAGAGTAGTTTGTGCGTTTTTCTCGTTAGATGCTAAATTCATTATTTGCGGAGAAATTAATTAGATACATCAGTGAACCAGTTAACCAATTAACACACCCCAACAGCGGGCTTGGTTCCATTTAGACTACATTCATATTTGCCTGTATTGGGGGGGCTGTGAGCAGCTGGGGGTGCTTAGAGAGAGAGAGAGCCTTTTCACTGGCTGCCAGTTCCTACACTCAACTCAATTCACCACTGAGCTGGGGGAGCCTGTGATTTATGAAGCAAACTAATTTGTAAATGAGTGGCGCTCGACTCCAACACGGCCCAAACCTGCTGATGAGAGACAGAGCGAGGGGAGCAAGAGACACTCCAGCTAAAAGCTTCTCTCTAAAGAGACACGGCCCGTCTCACTGGCACACCACAGGTCATTGGTCCATATGACGATTAGGAACGGGGTAGAGGACAGAGACAACGGCTTCATTATACCAGGCTGGCACAAATGCTGGCATTCAACGGGCACAGCGGGCACATGGCATGAGGAGTCTTAATCTCAGACGGGAGGTAGAGGGAGGGGCTGGAGGAGTGACTGGGGGCTTCGGGAGAAAAGAAGAGACTAGAAGTAGAGGTTGTATTTATCCGATAGGCCCTATAGGAGCTTAACAAATGCATATTTCTGGGTAACAGGCAGGGTAAAGCTTCAGTTGTTGATGTGAACATGGTGATCAAATCCTACTCATACTGTTGCATCAGCCAATCAGCTGATCCCAATCAGCAGGAGGTAGAGAGGAGAGGAGAGGCTGGAGGGGTGGATATGGAGGGTGGGAGGGGGGGAGCAGGGGTAGGGAGTTAGTGGGAGGGGGGAGGGGTGAGCAGGTGCATGGGAATTCAACTCTCATTGTATATGCATGTGCATGCTGCTCCAAGGAAACCACCAGCAGCCTGGCTTGGGGAGAGAACATAGAGGTGGGAATCACAACACAAGGGACTGAAGCATAGACAAATATTTTAAACTGCCAATCATCTACAGCCAGATTAAGTGGAAGATTCTGGAAGGATGATACTATCTATCTATACATACTCTTGGTAAGGATGATACTGTCGTGTCTTTGGCTATGCTCGATTAAGTGATATGACAAGCTATTCTATAAAATCATTTCTCTTTAATTAATATTACCTGATTCAGCTAATCAGGTAAATGTAATTAACTAGAAAGTCGGGGCACCATGAAATAATGTTTATAGAGCTGTTATCTTCCGAATAAACTCTTAAAGACCTAGTAATCTTTTACATCAATAGCAGTCAATATTTAATCGGCACATTATTTAGTCTCATCTGAAAGTTGTAAATTCTTGGTTATCTTCACGAACCCTGGCTAACAAGTTGAATCAGAAATACAAAATTTGGTTTAATTATTCATTTACTAAATACCGAAATAAATCACACAGAATTACATCTACACAGAATGGATCATACATTGATTACAAATTATGTCATAAAGGAAAACGTCCCTAGTGGACGAAACAGTTATGACAGCTGGTTACACAAAGAAAGGGGGTTGGGTTTGAGTGAAAGAGCGGGAAGACTGAAAAGCAAAAAGGTTTTGTGTCTCTGTCGGGCCGTAGGCAGCTATGCTATCGTAAATACAGTATCTTATGCATTCTAAATAACCGGCCATTTCAAAAAGGAGAATGCAATAAATATTTACTCTGAGCTGCACTTCGGTAGATTGGTCGTCGATAGAAGGCAGGTTGGTCCAGCATGGATCTCTGGTCCTCTGAAGAATGTCTCTGGTGGTAAACTGGATACGTTGTAGTACTGTTGTGTGTGTTAGACTGGATATGTCGTCCGTCCTTTCCTAGCCCACGTTTACAGCGACTGTTGCTAACTGAACGGCTAGGAGGTATCACTTCTGGAGTGAATAAGAGTTCAAAGTTCATACCAAGTTGCCATACTGTTAAGCTCATGCTATATTCTGGCTGGTATATTTTTGAAATTCATCCTTTCTGCGTGTTGACCGGCATCTTCACGTTGAAATTGAATGCTAATTTCGTTAGGTTATTAATCTGAGCCCTTTTAACGTGGGACCGTCGCACTAACGTCCTCGGGAACAGGAAGTTACATTTTCGTAAAGGGGCTTATATAGGGTTGGGAGAGAGGGCCGTGTTTAGAGGGCCGTAATTTACAACCCATGTCTGTTCACTTGGGCGGGGCCTCCGAGTGAGCACAGTGGTGTTCTTCTGACAAACCGTTCTCTCATTAAGAAGCTAAATTACATTTAATCTTTTCACAAATAGTTTCATATTTAAACATTTAAATTGCACAACAATTCCATGTGAATCTGATAACTAGAATGTGTAGATTTTCCAAGATATAGTTTAGGTCGTTCTGTCATTAGTAATCATGTCTCAGACGCCAACTGAACTGACATCATATTCATTAAGTCCCAAAGCATATTTTCAACTGGTTGGATTACTGAAATATGGTTCCGTTAACCATCTTTTGATGTCACCAGACTCTCTCTCAATGTTAACAAAGGGATTTTCAATAGTCACATCAGTAGAGTAGAGAGAGGAAAAAGGGGAAAGGTATTTATGGGGGTCATAAACCTCCCCCATCAGGCCAACGTCATGACAATACTAACTGTATCTATACATACTCTTGGTCAGGATGATACCAACTGTATCTATACATACTATTGGTCAGGATGATACTAACTGTATCTATACATACTCTTGGTAAAGATGATACTAACTGTATCTATACATACTCTTGGTCAGGATGATACCAACTGTATCTATACATACTCTTGGTCAGGATGATACTAACTGTATCTATACATACTCTTGGTAAAGATGATACTAACTGTATCTATACATACTCTTGGTCAGGATGATACCAACTGTATCTATACATACTCTTGGTCAGGATGATACTAACTGTATCTATACATACTCTTGGTAAAGATGATACTAACTGTATCTATACATACTCTTGGTCAGGATGATACCAACTGTATCTATACATACTCTTGGTCAGGATGATACTAACTGTATCTATACATACTCTTGGTAAAGATGATACTAACTGTATCTATACATACTCTTGGTCAGGATGATACCAACTGTATCTACACATACTCATAAGGATTAGTGAGAACATGGATGAACTGTACTATACCATGACTGGTGTCTACCATGCCAAAGGTCTGTCTATAGATGATCACATGTGCCTCTCCTCTCCGGTCTCATAATCCCCAGCCATCTCCTACTAGTGCTACCACCAGGCAGAGGGCTGGTTGTCCCCAGTCAACACTGGAACTAATGTTCTTCAACAGAATATCTAATGGTGTCTGCCCATATCAAAGAGCTTCCCCTGCCACTGCCTGTTCCAACAGGGCTCCCCATGGCAACAACGTGGTAACCACAGGACAGGGGTCTCCCGTGTGCTAACATCACATCACAGCACCATCGCAACTCAAAGGCCCCTAGCACCACGACAAGGGCCACAATGACACACACAGAGACTACACCGACCTCACATCGAGATCAATACAGCATATTAGCCGCTGATCACCAATGTACTGTATGCCTAACAGTCGTTTCGGAGAAATGTAGATATACATATAAATATAGATATAGATATAAATATAGATATAGATATAAATATAGATATAGATATAGATATAAATATAAATATAGATACAAATATAGATATAGATATAGATATAAATATAGATATAGATATAAATATAGATATAGATATAGATATAAATATAGATATAGATATAAGAGATGCAGATATGTTGCTTCTTTCTTTCTCTCCATGTTACTGGTCTCCTTTCATAAACTGTGTCTGTATAATCGGCACCAAGTAGACACGGAGGCTGAATATGATGCAATATAGAGAGATGTATTATACAGTCCTGACAGCCTAGAGAGGGAGAGAAGGAAATTAGTGTGTGTGTGGGGGGGGGAAGCCTCCTCTAGGCAGTGTAATAACCTGGAATAACAGTGGAATAACCTTTTAAATCATGTTTGACTTTTTTAAGTTGGACACAGTGGCGGTCCTGGCAATATCTGCACACTGATATTAAAGCCAGTTTCTGGCTGTAATCTAATTGCTTTGTTTGACGGTTCGCAATATGACCCCCCCTCCCACTTAACCCCCCTCATCCCCACCCCCTACCTGCCCCCGGTAGCCTCTCAATCCCCCCTGAGACCCCACGTCTCCCCCCTGCTTCGCCCTGGCCCTGACACTGGTTGCTAATGGTCCCTCTGTTGGGAGAGGGCCAGAGGCAACAACAGGATGCAGCAAAGGGACCCTTCTGTTGAAGCCCTGTTTAATATGCAGAATACTTTATGTCCTGCATGGAGAGGAGGGCTCTTTGTGCTTTATAAACAGACAGACAGTGTGGAGATTGTTAACTGTCTGTCCCTGTCTGCTCTGTCTTGGTGTGGCAGACTCCAGCTGCTAGCCATGACTGTTGGAGTGAGTGACGGGCCAACGGCAGTGTGTTGGGATAGACACTAGAGAGATGAGTAGCAGACACACACTGACTCGTTAACCCACACAGGGATGAAATGACCCAAAATACAGAAAGACTTTCCTCCTGTCTCATCTTCGGAGGTATGGCACACAAATAGATATGATCACACACACACACCTCAAGCTTATGTCAAGCACATTGACTCCGGTACCCCCTGTATATAATCATGTTATTGTGATGTCATTTTCTTGTGATCCTTTTTGATATTTTTTTTTATTTTTAACTTTAGTCTATTTAGTAAATATTTTTTTTACTCTAATTCTAGAACTGCATTGTTGGTTAAGGGCTTGTAAGTAAGCATTTCACGGTAAGGTCTACACCTGTCATAAGCATCGCATGTGACAAATATCATTTGATTTGATTTGATTCAATCTCAGTGGAAGGCTGGTCATGTGTCAGCACATCTCTCATGGTCTACAGCTACCCTCAAAACATGTGGAGTGAAATCCCTGTCAACTCTGAGGGAGGTAAAGTCACACCTGCAGCCCCAGCCTCAACCTCTCCATCCCAGGCAGCCTCAGACTCTCCATCCCAGGCAGCCTCAACCTCTCTATCCCAGGAAACCTCAACCTCTCCATCCCAGGCAGCCTCAACCTCTCCATCCCAGGCAGCCTCAGCCTCTCCATCCCAGGCAGCCTCAGCCTCTCCATCCCAGGCAGACTCAGCCTCTCCATCCCAGGCAGCCTCAGCCTCTCCATCCCAGGCAGACTCAGCCTCTCCATCCCAGGCAGCCTCAGCCTCTCCATCCCAGGCAGACTCAGCCTCTCCATCCCAGGCAGACTCAGCCTCTCCATCCCAGGCAGCCTCAGCCTCTCTATCCCAGGCAGCCTCAGCCTCTACATCCCAGAAAGCCTCAGCCTCTCCATCCCAGGCAGCCTCAATCTCTCCATCCCAGGCAGCCTTAGTGTAAACCATACAGTCACCCTACCGGACAAGCTAAACACCTTTTTCTCAATTTTTCGAGCACAATGACCCTGAGCTGCCGAGGAGAGCCCCGGATGACAACAGGGACTACATACTCACGGTCCCCACTGAAGACGTAGGTAAGCCATTAAAACGTGTTAACTCTCGCAAGGCTGCCGGACCAGACGGCATCCTTAGTCGTGCCTTCAGACCATGTGCAGACCAGCTGTCTGGTGTGTTCTCTGACATGTTCAATCTCTCTCTAGCTCAGGCCACTACACTCACCTGCTTCAAGATGTCCACTGTCATCCCTGTACCCAAGAAAGGGAAAGTAAGTGAACTGAATGACTACTGACCAGTAGCACTCACTTCAGTCATCATGAAGTGCTTCAAGAGGCTAGTCAAAGACCACGTCACCTCCTCCCTCCCCGACACACTCCACCCTCTCCAATTCGCCTGACAGGTCCACGGACGACGCAATCGCCATTGCACTGCACACTGCCCTTACCCACCTGGACAAAAGGAATGCATATGTGAGGATGCTGTTCATGGACTACAGCACGGCCTTCAATACCATAGTGTCCTATCAGCTCATTAAAAAGCTCACAGCCCTGGGTCTGAACTCCTCCCTATGCAACTGGGTCCTGGACTTCCTAAAGGGCCGCCCCCAGGTGGTAAAGGTAGGCAACATTACCTCCGCGACACTGATTCTTAACACGGGGCCCCACAGGGGTGCGTCTTCAGTCCCCTCCTGTATTCCCTGTATACCCACACCTACGTGACATCACACAGTTCAAAATACATCCTCAAGTTCACTGACGACTCAACAGTAGTAGGGCTGATACCAACAACAACAACGGGATGGCCTACAGGGAGGAGGAAGGCACTCTGACAGTGTGGTGCCAGGAAAACAACCTCTTCCTCAACGTCAACAAAACAAAGGAGCTGATTGTGGACTTCAGGAGGAACCAGGGTGAACACGCCCCCATCCTCATCAATGGGGCCGCCGTGGAGACAGTCGATAACTTCAAATTCCTCTACGTACACATCTCAGAGAAGCTGAAATGGTCAAACCACATGGACACGATGATGAAGAAAGGCACGGCAGCAGCTCTTCATCCTCAGAATGCTGAAGAAATTTGGCCCTCACATCCTGTTAGGCTCCATCACAGCCTGGTACGGCAACTCCACCGCCGCGGGCCGCAAGGCATTTCAGAGGGTGATACGTGCAGCCGAACGCACCATTGGGTGCACACTGCCTGCCCTACAGGACACCTACAACACCAGGTGTCTCAGGAAGGCCAAGAAGATCATCAGCGACACCAGCAACGCCCTGTTGTCCCCACTTCCATCACTACAGCACAGGAGCATCATGGTGAAGACTGACAGACTGGCCAATAGCTTCTACCCTCAAACCATCAGGCTGCTGAACAGCCACCACTAGTCAGCTACCTGCTCCCCCCTCCCCTCTGCTACTCCTCCTATGAACATGAACATTCCTCACACCCTCTCAGGGTGTGGCTGCAGGGTCAGAAGGGGTGGTGGTAATGGAGAGGGAGAGGAGAGGAGAGCAGAGGAGAGAAGAGGGGAGAGGCAGCAGAACAGACCTGTTAATTAGTGTACCACTAGTGTCTCCATAATGAGCTCTAATTACCTGAGCGTGGCATCAGCCATACGGCAACGGCCTGGCTACCGCCACACTTCGTACCACCTGTCCCAGAATGAGAACCACAGGACAGCACCTCGTACAGGAGGAAAGAGGGAGGAGGGGAGGGGGGAGGTGGAGCAGAGAGAGTGAGGAGGGTGGGGGGTGGGGGGCAGAGTGAGGAGGGTGGGGGGTGGGGGACAGAGAAAGAGAGAGTTGGGGAGAGATAATGAGAGACGTACTGATGAGAGAGCGATGAAGGAAGAGAGAGAAAAAGAGAGAGAGAAAGAGTGAGCGAGAGAGAGAGAGTGAGCAAGAGAGAGAGAGTGAGCGAGCAAGAGAGAGAGAGTGAGCGAGCAAGAGAGAGAGAGAGAGAGTGAATGGTAAGAGAGAGAGAGAGATATAGCGAGAGAGAGAGAAAGTGAGAGAGAGAGAAATTGAGTGAGAGAGGAAGAAAGAGAGAGAGAGAGAAATTGAGTGAGAGAGAGGTAGAAAGAGAGAGAGAGAGAGAGAGAGAGCGAGAGAGAGAGAGAGAGAGAGAGAGAGAGAGAGAGAGAGAGAGAGAGAGAGAGAGAGAGAGAGAGAGAGAGAGAGAGAGAGAGAGAGAGAGAGAGAGAGAGAGAGAGAGAGAGAGTGAATGGAAAGAGTGAGAGAGAGATATAGCGAGAGAGAGAGAAAGTGAGAGAGAGAGAGGAAGAAAGAGAGAGAGAGAGCGAGAGAGAGAGAGAGAGAGAGAGAGAGAGAGAGAGAGAGAGAGAGAGAGAGAGAGAGAGAGAGAGAGAGAGAGAGAGAGAGAGAGAGAGAGAGAGAGAGAGAGAGAGAGAGATAGCATGGTGTGTTGTGTATGGTTACAGACGGCTGCTGGTCTCGAGTGGCCCAGTTAAGTGTTGTACCTGGGATTAGAGCTGGGTCTAATTGGCCCACTGGGCACCTGGTACTGGGCTGGGAGGGGGCTAGGAGAAGGGCCGCTGTGACAGCTAACTACTTCCTCACCACATAAATCATCCATCCAATGATTCCACTTTCTCCCATAACTTTGTATCTTCAGCATGCTCCTGTATCTCAACATTATACACCTCTATCATTAACACCATGCTGTATCTCAATATTATACACCTCTATCATTAACACCATGCTGTATCTCAACATTATACACCTCTATCATTAACACCATGCTGTATCTCAACATTATACACCTCTATCATTAACACCATGCTGTATCTCAACATTATACACCTCTATCATTAACACCATGCTGTATCTCAACATTATACACCTCTATCATTAACACCATGCTGTATCTCAACATTATACACCTCTATCATTAACACCATGCTGTATCTCAACATTATACACCTCTATCATTAACACCATGCTGTATCTCAACATTATACACCTCTATCATTAACACCATGCTGTATCTCAACATTATACACCTCTATCATTAACACCATGCTGTATCTCAACATTATACACCTCTATCATTAACACCATGCTGTATCTCAACATTATACACCTCTATCATTAACACCATGCTGTATCTCAACATTATACACCTCTATCATTAACACCATGCTGTATCTCAACATTATACACCTCTATCATTAACACCATGCTGTATCTCAACATTATACACCTCTATCATTAACACCATGCTGTATCTCAACATTATACACCTCTATCATTAACACCATGCTGTATCTCAACATTATACACCTCTATCATTAACACCATGCTGTATCTCAACATTACACACCTCTATCATTAACACCATGCTGTATCTCAACATTATACACCTCTATCATTAACACCATGCTGTATCTCAACATTATACACCTCTATCATTAACACCATGCTGTATCTCAACATTATACACCTCTATCATTAACACCATGCTGTATCTCAACATTATACACCTCTATCATTAACACCATGCTGTATCTCAACATACACACACCTCTATCATTAACACCATGCTGTATCTCAACATTATACACCTCTATCATTAACACCATGCTGTATCTCAACATTATACACCTCTATCATTAACACCATGCTGTATCTCAACATTATACACCTCTATCATTAACACCATGCTGTATCTCAACATACACACACCTCTATCATTAACACCATGCTGTATCTCAACATTATACACCTCTATCATTAACACCATGCTGTATCTCAACATACACACACCTCTATCATTAACACCATGCTGTATCTCAACATTATACACCTCTATCATTAACACCATGCTGTATCTCAACATTATACACCTCTATCATTAACACCATGCTGTATCTCAACATTATACACCTCTATCATTAACACCATGCTGTATCTCAACATACTTGTCATTAACACCATGCTGTATCTCAACATTATATATCTCTGTCATTAACACCATGCTGTATCTCAACATTATATATATCTGTCCTTAACACCATGCTGTATCTCAACATACCTATCATTAACACCATGCTGTATCTCAACATACTTGTCATTAACACCATGCTGTATCTCAACATACCTATCATTAACACCATGCTGTATCTCAACATTATATATCTCTGTCATTAACACCATGCTGTATCTCAACATTATATATCTCTGTCCTTAACACCATGCCGTATCTCAACATACTTGTCATTAACACCATGCTGTATCTCAACATACCTATCATTAACACCATGCTGTATCTCAACATACTTGTCATTAACACCATGCTGTATCTCAACATACCTATCATTAACACCATGCTGTATCTCAACATTATATATCTCTGTCATTAACACCATGCTGTATCTCAACATTATATATCTCTGTCCTTAACACCATGCCGTATCTCAACATACTTGTCATTAACACCATGCTGTATCTCAACATACCTATCATTAACACCATGCTGTATCTCAACATACTTGTCATTAACACCATGCTGTATCTCAACATACCTATCATTAACACCATGCTGTATCTCAACATACCTATCATTAACACCATGCTGTATCTCAACATACCTATCATTAACACCATGCTGTATCTCAACATAGCTATCATTAACACCATGCTGTATCTCAACATACTTGTCATTAACACCATGCTGTATCTCAACATACCTATCATTAACACCATGCTGTATCTCAACATTATATATCTTTGTCATTAACACCATGCTGTATCTCAACATTATATATCTCTGTCATTAACACCATGCTGTATCTCAACATTATACACCTCTATCATTAACACCATGCTGCATCTCAATATTATACACCTCTATCATTAACACCATGCTGTATCTCAACATTATACACCTCTATCATTAACACCATGCTGTATCTCAACATTATACACCTCTATCATTAACACCATGCTGTATCTCAACATTATACACCTCTGTCATTAACACCATGCTGTATCTCAACATTATATATCTCTATTATTACCACCAGGCTGTATCTCAACATTATACACCTCTATCATTAACACCAGGCTGTATCTCAACATTATACACCTCTATCATTAACACCATGCTGCATCTCAACATACCTATCATTAACACCATACAAGCCTTCTCAGCACAGGAACCAGCTTTACTGGGATTGATTTGACTATTGTTATGACATTGTCCTACACCACTTTACTCATTTACATTTTATAAGCTTGGTTTAATCACAGTACCCATTCTGACTCAGAAGTGGTTCATAATGTCCCTATGTATAATCCCTCTCTGATTCTATGCTGCAATTTATGTTGAACAGTAGGCTGCATAGCTTTGTTGTAAACAGGATAGCAGTGGATTACAGTGGTTCACATAGGGAGTCATCAGCCCTCCCACAGGTGTGTGTTACCATAGAGCGCGGTGAACTCTGTGCCCCCTATGGACCTCAGCTGCCATTTCTCATCCTATACCTCCCTGAGGAGGGGCACTGTGGCAGGGCTCTGATATCTCTCTCTCTCACTCTCTCTCTCTCTCTCTCTCTCTCTCTCTCTCTCTCTCTCTCTCTCTCTCTCTCTCTCTCTCTCTCTCTCTCTCTCTCTCTCTCTCTCTCTCTCTCTCTCTCTCTCTCTCTCTCTCTCTCTCTCTCTCTCTCTCTCTCTCTCTCTCTCTCTCTCTCTCTCTCTCTCTCTCACTCTCTCTCTCTCTCTCTCTCTGTCTCTCTCTGTCTCTCTCTCGATTTAAGGACAACATCCCTACTTCATCTGTGAGAAGCTGCTACCTCAGAGAGAATCACACCATCCACAACAATACGCCATTAACTGGAAAGGCATGTTGGGATTTGGACTGGATGGGGTCAAATTCTACCCAGAGCTGTGGGCTTAGTTAGAGAGAGGATTAGAATCAACTTCACTTTAGGCCACTTAGTAACACACACACACACACACACTCTACTTATCCCAGACACAATCAGAGTGGGTGCGCTGGCAGGCTGCCAACTACTTGTGGACCAAAAAGCAATTTCCTAAAGCCACCACAGGGCTGAGCTGTGGACATCTACACACCACCGTATCCAAGCATACCTTGGAAGCCTGCTGGATGGCATTACACTGAAAGATATGCTTTGCTTTCTTGCCTTAGATACACCCTGCTTCCAAACACAGGTTTGGATTTTTCAGTTGTATTTTCTCCTATCTTTCACCGAAAATAATTTACATAATATAAAAATGTTCCTTTTGGGTAAGTCTTACCAGACACAAAAAAACAAAAAAAACATTAAATTCAGTTAAATAATTAATTCCAAATTAGGGATCAATGCAGGTCCTGAAAACTAAAGCTGAATAATATAAATCAAGGAGTGAGACTGAAGGGCTAATCTCCATGGAGTGCTGCAAGAGGCTTCGGGCTGGGAGCAGAGCACAGCGGTAAAGCCTGGTAAACATCTTTGGCTATTTTCAGAAATCAGCTCGTCTCACCCAAGGGGGGTGAGATGGAGGGGGGGGGGGGGGGGGGGGTGACAAGCAAATGCAAACCCTCCTCTGAGACGCCTCTACCCAGGCAACCACCCGCCTCTCTCCAGTAAACTCCACTGAGGCTGGGTAACATCCTTCCCCCGTCCTCCCTTCCTCCCCTCTCAGTGGAGCTGCCACGGCCGGGCCACCATATTGTCATTAAAGAGCAAGGCATTGTGAAGGAGAAGAGAAACAACCAGAGCACTATCTCAAGAGGCCCTGCTGCCCCACTCAGGAGGACACTCAGTCCCCGCAAGCTCACTGCTCACACTCAGTCCCCGCAAGCACACTGCTCAAACTCAGTCCCCGCAAGCACACTGCTCACACTCAGTCCCCGCAAGCTCACTGCTCACACTCAGTCCCCGCAAGCACACTGCTCACACTCAGTCCGCGCAAGCTCACTGCTCACACTCAGTCCCCACAAGGAAAACTACAGTAAAACTACTGTTTTCTGTAGATCTGTCTCCAGAGTATACAAGGAAAACTACAGTAAAACTACTGTTATCTGTAGATCTGTCTCCAGAGTATACAAGGAAAACTACAGTAAAACTACTGTTATCTGTAGATCTGTCTCCAGAGTATACAAGGAAAACTACAGTAAAACTACTGTTATCTGTAGATCTGTCTCCAGAGTATACTAGGAAAACAACAGTAAAACTACTGTTATCTGTTAATCTGTGTCCAGAGTATACTAGGAAAACTACAGTAATCTACTGTTATCTGTTAATCTGTGTCCAGAGTATACAAAGAAAACTACAGTAAAACTACTGTTATCTGTAGATCTGTGTCCAGAGTGTACTAGGAAAACAACAGTAAAACTACTGTTATCTGTTAATCTGTGTCCAGAGTATACTAGGAAAACTACAGTAAAACTACTGTTATCTGTTAATCTGTGTCCAGAGTATACAAGGAAAACTACAGTAAAACTACTGTTATCTGTAGATCTGTGTCCAGAGTATACTAGGAAAACAACAGTAAAACTACTGTTATCTGTTAATCTGTGTCCAGAGTATACAAGGAAAACTACAGTAAAACTACTGTTATCTGTAGATCTGTGTCCAGAGTATACTAGGAAAACAACAGTAAAACTACTGTTATCTGTTAATCTGTGTCCAGAGTATACAAGGAAAACTACAGTAAAACTACTGTTATCTGTTAATCTGTGTCCAGAGTATACAAGGAAAACTACAGTAAAACTACTGTTATCTGTTAATCTGTCTCCAGAGTATACAAGGAAAACTACAGTAAAACTACTGTTATCTGTAGATCTGTCTCCAGAGTATACAAGGAAAACTACAGTAAAACTACTGTTATCTGTAGATCTGTCTCCAGAGTATACAAGGAAAACTACAGTAAAACTACTGTTATCTGTTAATCTGTCTCCAGAGTATACAAGGAAAACTACAGTAAAACTACTGTTATCTGTAGATCTGTGTCCAGAGTATACTAGGAAAACAACAGTAAAACTACTGTTATCTGTTAATCTGTGTCCAGAGTATACAAGGAAAACTACAGTAAAACTACTGTTATCTGTAGATCTGTGTCCAGAGTATACTAGGAAAACAACAGTAAAACTACTGTTATCTGTTAATCTGTGTCCAGAGTATACAAGGAAAACTACAGTAAAACTACTGTTATCTGTTAATCTGTGTCCAGAGTATACAAGGAAAACTACAGTAAAACTACTGTTATCTGTTAATCTGTCTCCAGAGTATACAAGGAAAACTACAGTAAAACTACTGTTATCTGTAGATCTGTCTCCAGAGTATACAAGGAAAACTACAGTAAAACTACTGTTATCTGTAGATCTGTCTCCAGAGTATACAAGGAAAACTACAGTAAAACTACTGTTATCTGTTAATCTGTCTCCAGAGTATACAAGGAAAACTACAGTAAAACTACTGTTATCTGTAGATCTGTCTCCAGAGTATACAAGGAAAACTACAGTAAAACTACTGTTATCTGTAGATCTGTCTCCAGAGTATACAAGGAAAACTACAGTAAAACTACTGTTATCTGTTAATCTGTGTCCAGAGTATACAAGGAAAACTACAATAAAACTACTGTTATCTGTAGATCTGTGTCCAGAGTATACTAGGAAAACTACAGTAAAACTACTGTTATCTGTTAATCTGTGTCCAGAGCATACAAGGAAAACTACAGTAAAACTACTGTTATCTGTAAATCTGTCTCCAGAGTATACAAGGAAAACTACAGTAAAACTACTGTTATCTGTAGATCTGTCTCCAGAGTATACTAGGAAAACTACAGTAAAACTACTGTTATCTGTAGATCTGTCTCCAGAGTATACAAGGAAAACTACAGGCAGGGCAGCCAGTAAAACTACAGTTATGTAGGAAGGCTATAACCCTCTCCTGAGCAGTGTGTGTGTGTGTGTGTGTGTGTGTGTGTGTGTGTGTGTGTGTGTGTGTGTGTGTGTGTGTGTGTGTGTGTGTGTGTGTGTGTGTGTGTGTGTGTGTGTGTGTGTGTGTGTGTGTGTGTGTGTGGCTGGCAGGCAGCTATGGGGAGAAGGGGCGGTGGCAGTGTCTGGGTGGTCTAGAGGAGAGGAGAGAGAGGCACTGAGAATGAATCAAAACAAGAGGGCTTTCTCAGAGGGGTAAAAGCCCCTGTGTGTCTCCAGCAGATGGACCATTGTCTGTGGGAGTCGTGGGGACAGGGCACTGAGGGGTTCCCTTGTACCCAGCGTGGCCCTATCTTCATCCCCTATTTCACCTCTCCGTGTCCCCCCATGGCCTTGGCCTTTTGTCCTGCTCGGTTTTGTTTGCTGTTGTTTTTGTGCTTCCCTTAAGTATCCCTTTCAGAACAAAAGCAAGAAGCATTAATTTTACGGTCCTGTTTGTCTTTATTCCCTGGTTGTTTTGTGTTGTCTGCGGAACAAGTAGAGGGTCGGTTGTGACAGGAGACAGCAGAATGCTGAGTCTAGTTATTCCAGTATGTTCCACATTATGTTGCATGACCCTGTTGTCCCTCCCTCCCTCCTACACATCAACTCAGATCCACTGCTCACACTCCACTGTGGGATAACTACTACTCTCTATCAGATGAACACAGCAGACAGACATACTTGACATTATAGTTAAATATAGAACTGCGGTCATCTCCTTCAAACTGTGAAGTTGAGAACAGTGTATGTCCTCACTGAATCCTATATTTTCCTCAGGACATTCATTTAAGCCATATGGTTACATTTTCCTGTCCGTTAGTGGTTTGCCGTCTTGCTCTGCTAGAGTCATTGATGACATCAGTGTTGACCTGACATCAGGATCAGTGGGAGAGCTCCTCCACACCACGTGGAAACATTTCCTAGCAAACGAAGATAAAGCACCATCCCCATGTGTCAGTGTTACAGGAGTGGCAGAAGTTGGCATGCTCTACCAAATACCTCTTTCCTGTCAGATAGCAAACAGAGACACTGAGCTCCTCTGTTCGGAGGAGACGGGGTGGAGGGGGTACAATCACAGATGGGGGTCCTCACATGTTACCCTAAATCTAACCTGGAGGTTTGGGATGAAGAGAAGTGAATCTGGCTTTAGAAAAGAGATCAAAATGATTAATGACTTCCTATAAAAGCTGCAGTTAATGACAGTTATAAATTACAGATGGTGGAGTGAGATTCTCGTATAATTAGAGTGGTGGAGGGAGGCAAGACTGGGACTGGCCCTGGGTCGGAGGCAGGGAGTAGGGAGTAGGGTAAGGTAGGAAGCAGGCAGGGCTGATGGGGAGGCCTGGTCTATTTATGTGGTGGGGCCAGAACAAAATCCAGGGTAAAGCCTAGTTCAGGGCCAGGACCCAGCCTACTGCATGTTGTAACACGAGTTTACACTAGGATTTAACCCCTTAGAGTCGAATGACACACTGGTGCGTCAATCTAAATTACTTAACAAAAGAACTCCCAGTCAAAAACCATCAGTGTAAACTAGAGATATATTTTTTTCAATCCACTGCATCTGCCAGTGTCACACTTCCACATCTGCGGTGAAAGGTGGCAGAGCTAGAGTGGTGTTTGTCAGACCATGAGACATTCCCGAAAATTGGTCTCACATTTAAACGTCTGTAGCCTTCGAATGGTTTGCCCTAAAAACTATTATCAACAAAAATGAACACAATAGTGTTCTCCGTTTGGCGCTACGACCCCCAGAAGGGTCACAGGATTCATCTGAAGGTAACCAGTTTTAAAAAATGTATGGAAGTATGAAGGAAGTTTTATGCCTAAATGTGAGTAATATATATTGTGAATAATATATTTTGATGTGAAGACAAGAAAACTATGAAATAACACATAAGGAATCTTGTAGTAACCAAAAAAGTGTTAAACAAATTCAAATATACTTTATATTTTAGATTATTCAAAGTAGCCACCCTTTGGCTTGATGACAGCTTTGAAAACTCTTGGAATTCTCTCAACCAGCTTCACGAGGTAGTCACCTGGAACACATTTTAAATTAACTGGTGTGCCTTGTTAAAACTTAATTTGTGGAATGTATTTCCTTCTTAATGTGTTTGAGACAATCCGTTGTGTTGTGACAAGGTAGGGTTGGTATACAGAAGATAGCCCTATTTGGTAAAAGACCATGTCCATATTATGGCAAGAACAGCTCAAATAAGCAAAGAGAAATGACAGTCCATCATTACTTTAAGACATGGAAAACTTTGAACGTTTATTCAAGTTGAAGACCAAGAGTTACCTCTGCTGCAGAGGACAAATTCATTAGAGTTACCAGCCTCAGACATTGCAGCCCAAATAAATGCTTAACAGAGTTCAAGTAACAGACACATCTCAACATCAACTGTTCAGAGGAGACTGTGTGATTCAGGCCTTCATGGTCGAATTGCTGCAAAGAAACCACTACTAAAGGACACCAATAACAAGAAAATATTTGCTTGGGCCAAGAAACACAAGCAATGGATATTAGACCGGTGTCCTTTGGTCTGATGAGTCAAAATGTTCGATTTTTGGTTCCAACCGCTGTGTCTTTGTGAAACGGATGATCTCCACATGTGTGGTTCCCACCGTGAAGCATAGAGGAGGAGTTGCGATGGTGTGGGGGTGCTTTGCTGGTGACACTGTCAGTGATTTATTTAGAATTTGAGGCACACTTAACCAGCATTGCTACCACAGCATTATGCAGCGATACACCGTCCCATCTGGTTTGCGGTTAGTGGGACTATCATTTGTTTTTCAACAGGACAATGATCAAAAACACATCCAGGCTGTGTAAGAGCTATTTGATCAATAATGATAGTGATGGAGTGCTGCATCAGATGACCTGGCCTCCATAATCACCCAACCTCAACCCAATTGAGATGGTTTGGGATGAGTCGGACCGCAGAGTGAAGGAAAAGCAGCCAACAAGTGCTCAGCATATGTGGGAACTCATTCAAGACTGTTGGAAAAGCATTCCAGGTGAAGCTGGTTGAGAGAATGCAAAGAGCGTGCAAAGTTGTCATCAAGGCAAAGGGTGGCTAATTTGAAGAATCTCAAATATAAAATCTATTCTGATTTTGTTTCACACTTGGTTACTACATGATTCCATATGTGTTATTTCATAGTTTTCATGTCTTCACTATAAATAGTAAACATAAAGAAAAACCCTTGAATGAGTGGGTGTTCTAAAACTTTTGACTGGTAGTGTATATAGAAAAAGACTCAGGAAATATATACATATCATATTTCAAGATGTGTATTTTATTTATCTCCTAGATTTAGGAGAGACTTTAAAACCTTGTTTCTTATGATGTAATTTGTGACTGCCCTTTTGCCATTTATGAATGTGTTATTCAATGTGTTTCTATGGGCTATAGTAGTAAAGGCCAAAATCAACATTTTATCACATTTTAATTACATATATATTTTTTGATAACTAAAGGGTTCCTTATATTCAAAATAAATTACTAAATTAAATCTACTGAATTGGACTGGCTCATATGGAAATGTGATATAGACTTACAATATAATATTGAAAGTATTATGGCACACAGTAAGCCCTAATAATACATCTTTAAGACTGCTAGAGGTTATAGATTAATTTCAAAGGCATACATATGTAGCATATTAATACACACTCTACCTGTACAAATACACCATCTTCTTCGTGAGCAGAGACTCTTATGGCTCAACTAATCATTAGGGCCAAACGCCCCATATTTGGGTTATTGATTGTTTTCACAATATCTTCCAGAGAGACAGACAGAGAGACAGCATAGCAGTCTCAGACAGAATGGTAAACAGGGTTAATCTTGCCTTCCTACACAGTCCCACACAGTCATTAGGCGATTCATCAGCAAGGCCAGGGTGAGGTGCACGGTGCAACCTGTGACATGTGTGGACAGAGTGTCGCCCCAGAGTGGCCCCGGGGCAAAAGGTCCTGATGGCCAAGGCCTGCCCTGAGGATGTCCCTGGGGTCAGGGGTCAAGTCAATGGACTGCCATAATGCACTCCCATTCCCTCATCTACATCAGAGGGGGGATTAGGGAGATTTAACGATGGCCGGACCCAGTCCGGACATTGCTCTAGATTGGAACCGTGTATGTGGTAATGTGAAGCTGTGTGTGAAGAAATATTCTGCTATGTATACTTTGCGAAGCTGAGAGAAATAGTGTTTAAATATTGTATGGTGTTGTGCTTGCTTTAAAATGGTGAGGTCACTACTGTGCTGTTTTTGGCTTTAACACTATTGGCTCAGAGCCGTGGGTAGAGCTGAGGTGTGATATTATGCCACACACACACACACACACACACACACACACACACACACACACACACACACACACACACACACACACACACACACACACACACACACACACACACACACACACACACACACACACACACACGTCTCTCTATTATGAATGGGAATACTTGGGAACAGATTTCCAAAATGAAAATCACTTAGAGCTGATTGCCTGGTGATTTTCCAGTTTATACATTTCTGTTCAACAACATAATATTCAGAGATTTTTGCTTAGAAAACTTTGTGAGGCAAATAAAACAGTACACGGCCCAAATTCGGGCCGCCAGTTGTAGAACACTGTCCTACATGACAAAAGCTCTCTGGGCTACTTAGGTTGTGTCTACACTTGACACTTACATGTGACTTCTGCTGTCAGAATATGAAAATCACATTGAAAAGACAGGTCTAGAAGCACAAACGTCACTTTGTGGCCTGATTTTGTTGAGATCTGTCTGAGTGCTTCAGTATGTATTTCTCTGCCCTGAACATAATTCAGATGCAACACTGATTATCAGATTCATGTGTCAATACATTATAATATGTGGTGGGTTATGTAGCACATATTCAACTGTAATGTAGTCTTGGAAACGCTAAATATTGTCTTCAGTGAAAGTTATGCCTCTTCTCCTCTTCTCCACTACTGCCTCTTCTCCTCTTCTCCTCTACTGCTTCTTCTCCACTACTGCCTCTTCTCCACTTCTCCACTACTGCCTCTTCTCCTCTTCTCCTCATCTCCTCTTCTCCACTACTGCCTCTTCTCCTCTACTGCCTCTTCTCCACTACTGCCTCTTCTCCACTTCTCCACTACTGCCTCTTCTCCTCTTCTCCTCTACTGCCTCTTCTCCACTACTGCCTCTTCTCCTCTTCTCCACTACTGTCTCTTCTCCTCTTCTCTACTACTGTCTCTTCTCCTCTTCTCCACGACTGCCTCTTCTCCTCTTCTCCACTACTGTCTCTTCTCCTCTTCTCCACTACTGCCTCTTCTCCACTACTGCCTCTTCTCCACTACTGCCTCTTCTCCTCTTCTGCACTACTGCCTCTTCTCCTCTTCTCCACTACTGCCTCTTCTCCACTACTGCCTCTTCTTCTCTTCTCCACTACTGTCTCTTCTCATCTTCTCCACTACTGTCTCTTCTCCTCTTCTCCTATTCTCCACTACTGCCTCTTCTCCTCTTCTCCACTACTGCCTCTTCTCCTCTTCTCCACTACTGCCTCTTCTCCTCTTCTCCTCTTCTCCACTACTGCCTCTTCTCCTCTTCTCCACTACTGTCTCTTCTCCACTTCTCCTCTTCTCAACTACTCCACTACTGCCTCTTCTCCTCTTCTCCACTACTGCCTCTTCTCCTCTTCTGCACTACTGCCTCTTCTCCTCTTCTCCTCTTCTCCACAACTGCCTCTTCTCCTCTTCTCCACTACTGCCTCTTCTCCTCTACTCCACTACTGCCTCTTCTCCTCTTCTCCACTACTGCCTCTTCTCCTCTTCTGCACTACTGCCTCTTCTCCTCTTCTGCACTACTGCCTCTTCTCCTCTTCTCCTCGTCTCCACAAATGCATCTTCTCCTCTTCTCCACTACTGCCTCTTCTCCACTACTGTCTCTTCTCTACTACTGCCTCTTCTCCTCTTCTCCACTACTGCCTCTTCTCCACTACTGCCTCTTATCCACTACTGTCTCTTCTCCACTACTGCCTCTTCTCCTCTTCTCCACTACTGCCTCTTCTCCACTACTGCCTCTTCTCCTCTTCTCGTCGTCTCCACAAATGCATCTTCTCCTCTTCTCCACTACTGCATCTTCTCCACTACTGCCTCTTCTCCACTACTGCCTCTTCTCCTCTTCTCCACTACTGCCTCTTCTCCTCTTCTCCACTACTGCCTCTTCTCCTCTTCTCCACGCCTGCATCTTCTCCTCTTTTACACGACTGCCTCTTCTCCTCTTCTCCACTACTGCCTCTTCTCCACTACTGTCTCTTCTCCACTACTGCCTCTTCTCCTCTTCTCCACTACTGCTTTTTCTCCACGACTGCCTCTTCTCCTCTTCTCCACTACTGCCTCTTCTCCTCTTCTCCTCTTCTCCACTACTCCATCTTCTCCACTACTGTCTCTTCTCCGCTTCTCAACTTCTCCTCTTCTCCACTACTCCATCTTCTCCACTACTGTCTCTTCTCCGCTTCTCCTCTTCTCCACTACTCCACTACTGCCTCTTCTCCACTTCTCCACTACTGCCCCTTCTCCTCTTCTCCTCTTCTCCACTACTGCCTCTTCTCCTCTTCTCCTCTTCTCCACTACTGCCCCTTCTCCTCTTCTCCTCTTCTCCACTACTGCCTCTTCTCCTCTCATCCTCGCCATCCAACAGGCTCCTCATCACTTGTAACTGGATCATTACAGTGCAGAGGAATCCAGAGGGGTTGGCTGTGGAGGAGAGGAGGGGGCTCCACATTATCAATGGGGGCCATGTCACTGGCGACAGACGCCAGCCTACATCGCCTCTACCTCCCGTCCCCCCTGGCCTGGGGCTACAGGGCCTCTCTTATTAGGGTTGCTGACAGGGTCTGTCCTTGCCCTGATCCCTCATCATTAGAGCATGTAAATCCCCCTGTCTCTCTCACCCCCCACACACACACACACACACACACACACACACACACACACACACACACACACACACACACACACACACACACACACACACACACACACACACACACACACACACACACACACACACACACACACACACACACACACACACACAACAAGAGATGGACAACCACACTGAGACTACCCATCCATAAACCCACACAGTTCATGTAAAGAGACTACCCCTCCATAAACCCATACAGTTTATGTAAAGAGAGACTACCCATCCATAAACCCACACAGTTCATGTAAAGAGACTACCCCTCCATAAACCCATACAGTTTATGTAGAGAGAGACTACCCCTCAATAAACCCACACAGTTCATGTAAAGAGACTACCCCTCCATAAACCCACACAGTTTATGTAAAGAGACTACACCTCCATAAACCCACACAGTGCATGTAGAGAGAGACTACCCCTCCATAAACCCATACAGTTCATGTAAAGAGACTACCCATCCATAAACCCACACAGTGCATGTAGAGAGAGACTACCCTTCCATAAACCCACACAGTGCATGTAGAGAGAGACTACCCTTCCATAAACCCACACAGTGCATGTAGAGAGAGACAGTAAGAGAAAGGAAGGGATCTGGAGGGTAGGCATCTGTTGTATCCTGACTGGTTCAGCACTGTGCTGCATGTATAACTTAGACTCCACTGTTTGTTTCCTCCCGCCATGTTAACCAACCAGGAGACCCAGCGTGCGGAGACAGGGTTGGAAATAAACAAGGCAATGAGGAGGTTTTGGGGAGGCTGACAGAGATAGCTGATAGAGATAGAAGTATAGCTGGACGGAGAGAGAAAGAGATAATGTGAAAAAATCTGTCTGGTCGATGTGTCATTCATTCCACTACATGGTGATTATTAAGCCTACAACACAGAGTCTACAGAGTCCAGGCTTCAACTGGTCATTACTGGACAAGCTGTAAAAAGGTCTTTATCACAGTTATTTTAGTGGATACCCTGAGGACAG
>NC_092107.1:34873928-34983928 GCF_045679555.1 Salvelinus alpinus
TGATTCAACTGTCATCTCATCACTACAGAGTGTATTATGATGATTCAACTGTCATCTCATCACTACAGAGTGTATTATGATGATTCAACTGTCATCTCATCACTACAGAGTGTATTATAATGATTCAACTGTCATCTCATCACTACAGAGTGTATTATGATGATTCAACTGCCATCTCATCACTACAGAGTGTATTATAATGATTCAACTGTCATCTCATCACTACAGAGTGTATTATGATGATTCAACTGTCATCTCATCACTACAGAGTGTATTATAATGATTCAACTGTCATCTCATCACTACAGAGTGTATTATAATGATTCAACTTTCATCTCATCAGTACAGAGTGTATTATGATGATTCAACTGTCATCTCATCAGTACAGAGTGTATTATAATGATTCAACTGTCATCTCATCACTACAGAGTGTATTATAATGATTCAACTTTCAGCACACTCATTCCTAAAAGGTGTATCTGCCCAATGAAGATAAAACGACTGAATGAAACAGAAATGACTCACCTGAACGATCGGATTCAGAGAAGGAGGTGGATGGCACCATCAGCAGAGGCAGAGAGAGAGAGAGAGAGAGAGAGAGAGAGAGAGAGAGAGAGAGAGAGAGAGAGAGAGAGAGAGAGAGAGAGAGAGAGAGAGAGAGAGAGAGAGAGAGAGAGAGAGAGAGAGAGAGAGAGAGAGAGAGAGAGAGAGAGAGAGAGAGAGAGAGAGAGAGACAGAGAACCATTAGATTGAGATAAAGGGTTGATAAATATGAAATAACATTCTGCGAGGAAGGACCTCTGTTTTGGCTCTAAATTGTTTGTAGACTCCAAATAGCAATAATTTCCCAGACAGGGAATAAGGAGGGCAGATGTTGGACTGTGTTTAACATTGTCACCCCCAAAACAACAAACTCTACTTAATCCAGCATGGCTTCAATACAATTCAATTCAATTCAAGGGGCTTTATTGGCATGGGAAACATGTGTTAACATTGCCAAAGCAAGTGAGGTAGATAATATACAAAAGTGAAATAAACAATAAAAATTAACAGTAAACATTACACATACAGAAGTTTCAAAACAATAAAGACATGACAAATGTCATATTATATATATACAGTGTTGTAACAATGTACAAATGGTTAAAGCACACAAGTTAAAATAAATAAACATAAATATGGGTTGTATTTACAATGGTGTTTGTTCTTCACTGGTTGCCCTTTTCTTGTGGCAACAGGTCACAAATCTTGCTGCTGTGATGGCACACTGTGGAATTTCACCCAGTAGATATGGGAGTTTATCAAAATTGAATTTGTTTTCGAATTCTTTGTGGATCTGTGTAATCTGAGGGAAATATGTCTCTCTAATATGGTCATACATTGGGCAGGAGGTTAGGAAGTGCAGCTCAGTTTCCACCTCATTTTGTGGGCAGTGAGCACATAGCCTGTCTTCTCTTGAGAGCCATGTCTGCCTACGGCGGCCTTTCTCAATAGCAAGGCTATGCTCACTGAGTCTGTACATAGTCAAAGCTTTCCTTAAGTTTGGGTCAGTCACAGTGGTCAGGTATTCTGCCACTGTGTACTCTCTGTTTAGGGCCAAATAGCATTCTAGTTTGCTCAGTTTTTTTTGTTAATTCTTTCCAATGTGTCAAGTAATTATCTTTTTGTTTTCTCATGATTTGGTTGGGTCTAATTGTGCTGTTGTCCTGGGGCTCTGTGGGGTGTGTTTGTGTTTGTGAACAGAGCCCCAGGACCAGCTTGCTTAGGGGACTCTTCTCCAGGTTCATCTCTCTGTAGGTGATGGCTTTGTTATGGAAGGTTTGGGAATCGCTTCCTTTTAGGTGGTTGTAGAATTTAACGGCTCTTTTCTGGATTTTGATAATTAGTGGGTATCGGCCTAATTCTGCTCTGCATGCATTATTTGGTGTTCTACGTTGTACACGGAGGATATTTTTGCAGAATTCTGCATGCAGAGTCTCAATTTGGTGTTTGTCCCATTTTGTGAAATCTTGGTTGGTGAGCGGACCCCAGACCTCACAACCATAAAGGGCAATGGGCTCAATGACTGATTCAAGTATTTTTAGCCAGATTTTTAGCCACATCTCTGCACTCCAGCCAGACAATCACAGAGACAAGAACAAAATAGTTGATTTCCATAACAAGCCCTTTAGCGCTCCCCTCTGTAGCTACATTAAGGCTGTTTAGCTACGGCAGGAATTATCAGCCGCACATCTAAGGGAGGAGTTAGAAGTGGTAGGGGGAGAGAGAGAAATCATTCATGCAAATGTCTGGCCAGGACCCTGATGGACTGGGATGGTGTTGTCAGAGTCTGCTGCTGTTTCATTGTCATTCATGTGGCTAGGATTGTCCCGGACCTTATCGACCATCACGGGGCGGGCGGGCGGGGGGGGGGGGGGGACATGCCTTGCACCTAAAATTACTACCCCCTGTCTGTCTCTAAGTCTAAAACTGAGGTAACTCATAGTACTGAGCATATAGAGAGCATGTATGCACCTGTTTCCACCCACCCTTCTTGTACTTGCTACTAGATTCCTCAATGGATTTCACATGAAAGCATCAATCAATAAATGGAGTCACCAAATAAATGTTTTTCAAAGAAAATAACTGCTACATCAAAGTGAGAATCTTGAAAATCAACCATGGTATTTTATTTTGTATTCAAAGTATTTGAATGGAAACACTGGCATCTCGTGTATAGCATCAGCATACTGTAGGTTCTAGTGTATAGCATCAGCATACTGTAGGTTCTAGTGTATAGCATCAGCATACTCTAGGTTCTAGTGTATAACATCATCATACTGTATGTTCTAGTGTAAAGTATCAGCATACTGTAGGTTCTAGTGTATAGCATCAGCATACTCTAGGTTCTAGTGTAAAGCATCAGCATACTGTATGTTCTAGTGTATAGCATCAGCATACTCTAGGTTCTAGTGTATAGCATCAGCATACTGTAGGTTCTAGGGTATAGCATCAGCATACTGTAGGTTCTAGTGTATAGCATCAGCATACTGTAGGTTCTAGGGTATAGCATCAGCATACTGTAGGTTCTAGTGTATAGCATCAGCATACTCTAGGTTCTAGTGTATAGCATCAGCATACTGTAGGTTCTAGGGTATAGCATCAGCATACTGTAGGTTCTAGTGTATAGCATCAGCATACTGTAGGTTCTAGGGTATAGCATCAGCATACTGTAGGTTCTAGTGTATAGCATCAGCATACTGTAGGTTCTAGGGTATAGCATCAGCATACTGTAGGTTCTAGTGTACAGCATCAGCATACTGTAGGTTATAGTGTATAGCATCAGCATACTGTAGGTTCTAGTGTACAGCATCAGCATACTGTAGGTTCTAGTGTATAGCATCAGCATACTGTAGGTTCTAGGGTATAGCATCAGCATACTGTAGGTTCTAGTGTATAGCATCAGCATACTGTAGGTTCTAGGGTATAGCATCAGCATATTGTAGGTTCTAGTGTACAGCATCAGCATACTGTAGGTTATAGTGTATAGCATCAGCATACTGTAGGTTCTAGTGTACAGCATCAGCATACTGTAGGTTCTAGTGTATAGCATCAGCATACTGTAGGTTCTAGTGTATAGCATCAGCATACTGTAGGTTCTAGTGTATAGCATCAGCATACTGTAGGTTCTAGGGTATAGTATCAGCATACTGTAGGTTCTAGTGTATAGCATCAGCATACTGTAGGTTCTAGTGTAAAGCATCAGCATACTGTAGGTTCTAGTGTATAGCATCAGCATACTGTAGGTTCTAGTGTATAGCATCAGCATACTGTAGGTTCTAGTGTACAGCATCAGCATACTGTAGGTTTTAGTGTATAGCATCAGCATACTGTAGGCTCTAGGGTATGGCATCAGCATACTGTAGGTTCTAGGGTATGGCATCAGCATACTGTAGGCTCCAGGGTATGGCATACTGTACTGTAGGGTCTGTCTGTCATCCTCTCTAGCAGAGAAGTGTGTGTCTGTGGCCAGTCCTACTGCCAGGGTGCTGAGCGAGTGGCCTGGTCCGGTCCTAAAGGGCGGCAGGTAGCCTAGCGGTTTAGAGCATTGGGCCAGTAACATAAAGGTCACTGGTTAAAAAATCTGCCGAAGTAACCTTGAGCAAGGCAATTAACCTTAATTGCCCCTGTAAGTCGCTCTGTATAAGAGTGTCTACAAAATGACCCAAAAATTGTAGTATATAAGCTATAGACCCTCTACTGACCTGGTCCTAAGCTACAGACCCTCTACTGGCCTGGTCCAAAGCTACAGACCCTCTACTGGCCTGGTCCTAAGCTACAGACCCTCTACTGGCCTGGTCCTAAGCTACAGACCCTCTACTGACCTGGTCCTAAGCTACATACCCTCTACTGACCTGGTCCTAAAATACAGCCAGAAATACAGACAGACCCTGTCAACAGCCAGATGGTCATAAGGTACAGACAGACCCTGTCAACAGCCAGATGGTCATAAGGTACAGACAGACCCTGTCAACAGCCAGATGGTCATAAGGTACAGACAGACCCTGTCAACAGCCAGATGGTTATAAGGTACAGACAGACCCTGTCAACAGCCAGATGGTCATAAGGTACAGACAGACCCTGTCAACAGCCAGATGGTCATAAGGTACAGACAGACCCTGTCAACAGCCAGATGGTCATAAGGTACAGACAGACCCTGTCAACAGCCAGATGGTCATAAGGTACAGACAGACCCTGTCAACAGCCAGATGGTCATAAGGTACAGACAGACCCTGTCAACAGCCAGATGGTCATAAGGTACAGACAGACCCTGTCAACAGCCAGATGGTCATAAGGTACAGACAGACCCTGTCAACAGCCAGATGGTCATAAGGTACAGACAGATCCTGTCAACAGCCAGATGGTCATAAGGTACAGACAGACCCTGTCAACAGCCAGATGGTCATAAGGTACAGACAGACCCTGTCAACAGCCAGATGGTCATAAGGTACAGACAGACCCTGTCAACAGCCAGATGGTCATAAGGTACAGACAGACCCTGTCAACAGCCAGATGGTCATAAGGTACAGACAGACCCTGTCAACAGCCAGATGGTCATAAGGTACAGACAGACCCTGTCAACAGCCAGATGGTCATAAGGTACAGACAGACCCTGTCAACAGCCAGATGGTCATAAGGTACAGACAGACCCTGTCAACAGCCAGAGGGTCATAAGGTACAGACAGACCCTGTCAACAGCCAGATGGTCATAAGGTACAGACAGACCCTGTCAACAGCCCAAAAGGCCTCCACAGCCACTCTGTCACCACCCAGACCACTACACTGCTCTCACCACATAATATCCATGTTATCAATGCTCTCTAATCACATTTAGCCCTCCCTTTAGCACACCTCATCTCCTTACAGTCATTATTAGCCCAGAGAGTGCAGGTGAATTGAAGAGGGAATGAAGGAGAGGTAGAGTAGGGAGAGGAGAGAGAGAAAAGAGGGAGTATTATATTTTCCATTCAACCAATGACCTACTTCAGAGGGAGGAGAGGAAGGGGTGGAGGGGAGGACATGATCAGAATGAGAAGGGGGTTGGTTGGATGGAGGGATAAATAAAGACATTGCTAGTCAGGATGATAACATGACAGGTGCCTTCATATCTTTAACCACTCAACAAATACACAGACAGACAGGTAGAGGTGGAGAGGACAGACAGGTAGAGGTGGAGAGGACAGACAGGTAGAGGTGGAGAGGACAGAAAGGTAGAGGTGGAGAGAACAGGCAGGTAGAGGTGGAGAGGACAGGCAGGTAGAGGTGGAGAGGACAGACAGGTAGAGGTGGAGGTGGAGAGGACAGACAGGTAGAGGTGGAGAGGACAGAAAGGTAGAGGTGAAGAGAACAGGCAGGTAGAGGTGGAGAGGACAGGCAGGTAGAGGTGGAGAGGACAGACAGGTAGAGGTGGAGAGGACAGACAGGTAGAGGTGGAGAGGGCAGACAGGTAGAGGTGGAGAGGACAAACAGGTAGAGGTGGAGAGGACAGACAGGTAGAGGTGGAGAGGGCAGACAGGTAGAAGTGGAGAGGACAGACAGGTAGAGGTGGAGAGGACAGACAGGTATAGGTGGAGAGGGCAGACAGGTATAGGTGGAGAGGACAGACAGGTAGAGGTGGAGAGGACAGACAGGTAGAGGTGCAGAGAAGAGAGAGCAGGACCAGAAGTAGATAGCAGAAGGGCTGGAGGTTTGCTTGGCCAAACATATGTCCTAAAGTGAGTAATTATGGGTGGGATTAGATCGTGTTACTACTATTATTGTCTGTTAATCTGATTAATCCACTCCTAGTCTTAGCAGGGAATTGGGTTTTGTTTATTGGTGTAAAACAAAGCCCCAGCTAAAATATGGCATTACATCTATTCAACAAGCACATTTGGGCCAGTGTTAGTATAAAGAGCAGACTTTCAGTAAACATACTTAGTAAGGGGATGTAATTCCTCTGAGATAAAGCAGTAATGTGGGCCAACTCTGCAGATACTATGTAAACAGCTTGGGTAACATCAGTGATGCAACCACAGCCTAAAACTGATGCAATGGCCTGAGTTGGTAGAAACATTATAAGTTTCTCTCCCTTTAATGTATCCCCCTTTCTCTACATCCTTCTCCCCCTTCCTCTCTTTGACCTGGACTAAACCACCATTAGGTTCTGACAGTCAGAGTGGAGAGGCAGCCAGGCAGAAGGTTTCTGTCTGAGATCAAAAGGGGGAAGCAGAAAGCTGAAAGGCTGAAAGGACTAGCTGCTGCTGAGGAACGATTACATATCCAGGACAGACACGCATGTCAACAGACTGACACGACCCAGTCTGTACTGACACACAGGGAGAACCACGACCCAGTCTGTACTGACACACAGGGAGAACCACGACCCAGTCTGTACTGACACACAGGGAGAACCACGACCCAGTCTGTACTGACACACAGGGAGAACCACGACCCAGTCTGTACTGACACACAGGGAGAACCACTACCCAGTCTGTACTGACACACAGGGAGAACCACGACCCAGTCTGTACTGACACACAGGGAGAACCACTACCCAGTCTGTACTGACACACAGGGAGAACCACGACCCAGTCTGTACTGACACACAGGGAGAACCACGACCCAGTCTGTACTGACACACAGGCAAAACCACGACCCAGTCTGTACTGACACACAGGGAGAACCACTACCCAGTCTGTACTGACACACAGGCAAAACCACTACCCAGTCTGTACTGACACAAAGGCAGAACCACTACCCAGTCGGTACTGACACACAGGGAGAACCACTACCCAGTCTGTACTGACACACAGGGAGAACCACGACCCAGTCTGTACTGACACACAGGGAGAACCACGACCCAGTCTGTACTGACACACAGGGAGAACCACGACCCAGTCTGTACTGACACACAGGGAGAACCACGACCCAGTCTGTACTGACACACAGGCAAAACCACGACCCAGTCTGTACTGACACACAGGGAGAACCACTACCCAGTCTGTACTGACACACAGGCAAAACCACTACCCAGTCTGTACTGACACACAGGGAGAACCACGACCCAGTCGGTACTGACACACAGGGAGAACCACTACCCAGTCTGTACTGACACACAGGGAGAACCACTACCCAGTCTGTACTGACACACAGGGAGAACCACGACCCAGTCTGTACTGACACACAGGGAGAACCACTACCCAGTCTGTACTGACACACAGGCAAAACCACTACCCAGTCTGTACTGACACACAGGGAGAACCACGACCCAGTCGGTACTGACACACAGGGAGAACCACTACCCAGTCTGTACTGACACACAGGGAGAACCACTACCCAGTCTGTACTGACACACAGGGAGAACCACGACCCAGTCTGTACTGACACACAGGGAGAACCACTACCCAGTCTGTACTGACACACAGGCAAAACCACTACCCAGTCTGTACTGACACACAGGGAGAACCACGACCCAGTCTACTGACACAAAGGCAGAACCACTACCCAGTCTACTGACACAAAGGCAGAACCACTACCCAGTCTGTACTGACAAAAAAGGCAGAACCACTACCCAGTCTGTACTGACACAAAGGCAGAACCATGACCCAGAGAGTATTTTTTAGCAGAAGAAGAGGAATCAAATGGCTTTGTTATAAAATGAAGGCTTAGGATAGCTTCCACTGAGCGGGTTCTGGTAGTATAATCAGGTTATCTGTTATTTAAAACTTCAACCGGTTCTGACAGGTTTTTGTAATTGAGGTGATTTATCATTCTCTGTGATTGCTCTGTCTCTCTCACTATGACCTCTGACCTTTTCTCCACAGCTACCCAACTATTTCATTTATCACTATGTTATCCCCTTTATACACACACACTCACACACACGTGTATACACACACACACACACACACACACACACACACACACACGCACACACACACATGCCTAGCTCTCATTCCTGTGTGTGTGACAGTGGTCTCGGGGGAGTGGTGAGGTGTGATGGGATCATCCAGAGCCCTGGCCTCTCCTCCCATTACCAAACAATCTTGTCTCCCGCTAATCTCCCTCTGAAAACATGGAGGCCCTGAAATGATGCAGAAAAACCAGGGTCGCCCACCAGACCACACAAGCTAATCCTGACACACTGGAGAGTGTTCATGCCCCTGCCTCTATAAATACTATTACACTGCTACAGTGGCTTGCAAAAGTATTCACCCCCCTTGGCATTTTTCCTATTTGTTGCCTAACAACCTGGAATTAAAATAGATTTGTTGGGGGGCTGTATCATTTGATTTAAACAACATGCCTACCACTTTGAAGATGCTAGGGCTGGGAATTACCAGTCCTGGTGTGGGTTACCTGTTAGGGCTGGGAATTACCAGTCCTGGTGTGGGTTACCTGTTAGGGCTGGGAATTACCAGTCCTGGTGTGGGTTACCTGTTAGGGCTGGGAATTACCAGTCCTGGTGTGGGTTACCTGTTAGGGCTGGTAATTATCAGTCCTGGTGTGGGTTACCTGTTAGGGCTGAGAATTACCAGGGACCTCACGATACAATATTATTGGCACTTAGGTGCCAATGAGATACGTATTGCGGTTGTCACGATTCTCAAGATTGTATTGTGATTTGATACTGTGATTTGATACTGTGATTTGATACTGTGATTTGATACTGTGATTTGATACTGTGATTTGATACTGTGATTTGATACTGTGATTTGATGTTCCACACATATTGCTCACTATATGTCTGCTGCAGAGAGACAAGAGAGAGACAAGAGAGAGACAAGAGAGGGACAAGAGAGAGACAAGAGAGAGACAAGAGAGAGACAAGAGAGAGACAAGAGAGAGACAAGAGAGAGACAAGAGAGAGACAAGAGAGAGACAAGAGAGGGACAAGAGAGGGACAAGAGAGGGACAAGAGAGGGACAAGAGAGGGACAAGAGAGAGACAAGAGAGAGACAAGAGAGAGACAAGAGAGAGACAAGAGAGAGAGACAAGAGAGAGACAAGAGAGAGACAAGAGAGACAAGAGAGAGACAAGAGAGAGAGAGAGTACCTTTGATCAGTCATAGAAATAAAAGTTCTGAAAACATGTTGTTTCACTATTTAAAAAGAAGATGGAGAACAAGCTATTGGATGAAAAATACCAGAGTTTTGGCGCAGGAACAGCTGACCACGCTATCTGTCAAGAAAAATGATACATACACCGTATATATATATTTATTACAAATCGATACTTGGAATCAATGTATAGATATAATATCATCCAAAATAATATTGCAATATGTAACTGTATAGATGTTTTCCCCCAACACTATTACCCATGCCACGCTGGCATACACAGACACACACACACACAGCGTTGCTCAACATAGACCGTGGTTGGGAGACAAACCACAAACCCTCGCTTATGCTAATCTTGCCTCCTGAGTCATAAACCGGTGCAGTGCTAGGCTTCCTAAGATGGGTTCTGGGAAGAACACATATCTACTATGTACGATTAATGTGGATTCAATAGAATTTTAATATACAGCACCACGCGAATTGATCAGTCACTGTCTACTCCTCTGGAATCTGACGATAATTAACCTCTCAGAAATAGCGTGTGATTTCCATATGTCAATGCAGAGAGAAAATGACTGATGGTTTTAAAACCAATACTAAACATAGTGAGTGGCCCAGGGGCATATATTTGTTCTGGATGCCTACATTAGATTGATTTAAACAGTCTCAGAAGGCTTCCTCTTTGTCCTTAGGATTCAAACAATACATATATGTTTCATCCCTCTCTCATCATGCTGTTTTCCCTAAAGCTATGTTGAATGAGTCCTTGCTCCATGTTCTTTCTCACACCAGGAGGAGTATCTTGCATCTCTATAGACAGGGTATACATAAGTGAATAGCTGTGTTGCCAATCACCAATGGAATAATGGAATAGAGTCAATAAATGAATAATGAGGCAGAGAGAGAGAAAGAGATAAATAGAGAGAGAGAGTGTGTGTTTGAGGGCCTGATCTAGCTGGGTCCACCTGCAGTTTGCACCTGACTAGCAGAGCTTTGGCCCTGCCCTCATAATCACAGACCAGCCCAGACAAGTCCAGACTAGCCCAGCCCTGACACCACATGCCATCACCATGGCCACAGCAATGCACAGACATAAACAAGGAATCTATTTTTACCATTCAAACCCACCAGCTGCTGCTTCCCATCCTGTGGCTGACATTCACATCTGGTGTAAATGCTTGAAGCAGGTCACTCTCCTTTGTGCTGCTAACTCTACAGTGTAATAGACTAGAGAATATAACCCAACCTACAGGATAGCTAGATGCTGCATTACATTACTATCAGGCCTGGGGGCAGTGGTGACCCCATCCTTCTCTCAGCTGAGCACATGTCCTCCATGAATTGCTAGTTGTCCCTCACCCCCCTGCTCCACACTCCAAACACAGAGCTGAAATGGTTGAAATCTTTTTCATTGTGAGGATTATGGGTTGCTTCTTCACCCCCCTCTTTCTCTAGCACGCCCCCCAGTAGTAAATTACTCTTCACAGCATCACCTGACTCCCATTAACCCTTTCAATCTGCCTGACTGTCTTCAGCACAGAGAGCCCTGAAGCTACAGGAGCTAGTAAGGATGGAGACTCCCTACTTCACCGCCCCCCCCTCAACATCTCCGTCTCTCCACCCACCTGTCTCAGTGCTTTCTATTTCTTTGGTGAGGTATGGTGAGGACTATATAAGTCCATCAGATCGATCGATCTCCGATCTCCCTCTCTCTCTGATGGCATCGAGCTGATGCCATCAGTCTCTCACGAAACAGAGAACAATTTGGATCCTCTCTCTCTCTCTCTCTCTCTCTCTCTCTCTCTCTCTCTCTCTCTCTCTCTCTCTCTCTCTCTCTCTCTCTCTCTCTCTCTCTCTCTCTCTCTCTCTCTCTCTCTCTCTCTCTCTCTCTCTCTCTCTCTCTCTTCGGAGTGCATGCTGGGAGTGAGTCGTCAAGCAGGAGTGATTGTGAGAGCGACTGGATTTCTTTTCACTCTATTGGGTGTTGGTATGTAAATATATATATATTGATTAGTTTAGTTGGTTTAAGGGTATTTTTTCTAAATATTAATAAGAAAGTATAGGGGTGGTGGGATAGTTTGAGGTTGTTTGTTTGTCGCGAGGGCACAACCAGCGGGTGGGGCGGGTTGAAATGGCCACTCGTGGAGGTTTGGAGTATGAAAAACTTAGTCGAAGGAATGGAGTGAAGATTCCAGCCGCGGCTGGCTGTTCAGTAGAAGAATGTAGTCTTGCGGTGGGTGCTATCATTGGGTATGATAGCATCAAATCAGCCTCAAGGATGAATAGCGCTGTAGTGATATTCTTAGATTCTATTGAAAAGGTGAATAAAATAGTCGAGACGGGTGTGGTGTTGCGGGAAACACAGACGCAGGTATTTCCGCTTATGAATCCGGCGAAAAAAGTGATACTTTCTAACGTGCCACCTTTTGTTAGAGATGAAGTGCTGGAGCGAGAGTTAGCGCGTCATGGTCAAATCGTATCTACAATAAAGAAGGTTCTTTTTGGATGCAAATCTCCGTTGCTGAAACATGTCGTGTCTCATAGGAGGCAAGTGCATATGATCTTAAAAAAGGACGTAGATGAACTGAATTTAGCGTTCAGTTTTAAGATTGATGGATTTGATTATGTATTTTACGCTTCGACTGAATCAATGAAATGTTTTGGTTGTGGAAGAGAG
This sequence comes from Salvelinus alpinus, assembly GCF_045679555.1. Taxonomy (NCBI): domain Eukaryota; kingdom Metazoa; phylum Chordata; class Actinopteri; order Salmoniformes; family Salmonidae; genus Salvelinus; species Salvelinus alpinus. The sequence goes on from NC_092107.1 coordinate 34,886,190, forward strand.
GGGCATTTGGTGCGCAGTTGTCCCGAGAATGAGCGCGCTGAGACCGGTAGTAGTTATAGTGCTGGTGCAAATAACGCACCACCGCGAAGGGATGAAAATGCTAAGGGTGCAGGGGAAGGGAGAAGGTGGGCAGATGTGGTTGGAAAAGTAGGAGAAGAAGGCATTGTGGATAAGGTGGAAATTGTGGTAGATCAGAACAAAGAGGGAGGGGAAACAGGTGGTGAGATTGCGACTGCCGTCGCTGAGGTGGTGCTGGAAAATGAAATTGGAGGGCAAGAGGAGATTGAAATAACGGAAAAAGAAGCAGATGTTTTCAAAATACCTAGGAGTAAAAGGAAGAACGTAAGGGGGGGTGAAGGGTCTAGTTCTAAGAGAAAGGTAGAGAGTGATAAATCAGTTGAAGATGAACAAGTGGTAGAGATGGTAGAGTTTTCTTCTGGGGAGGATAGCGAGAGTGAGTCTTCTGACGCGTCACAACAATGTAGCGAGACAAATGAGATAGAAGGGAGATATGGAATTGAGAAGATACGTCAATTTCTGAAGTTGACAAAAGGGAAGAAATATATGCAGGATTACAAAGTAACTGATTTTTTCCCTGAAAGTGAATTGTTTATTGAATCAGCAAAGTTTCTGATGTCAAAAATTACAGGAGGAGGGTTGAAAAGCCCTGAAATTGCTAGACTCAAGAAAGTGGTCACGAGAGTGATAAGTGATGTAAATTCGAAAGAAAATGAAAGAGTTCAGTTGCAGTTTTAACTCTGTAAAGAGATGTGGTGGCTGTATCATCATCTGTATATTTTTTTCATTCATGAGCAGTTTTAAGATTTCTTCTTTAAACGTAAATGGGGCAAGAGATGGTAAAAAAAGAGCCATGGTGTATGAGTTAATTAGGGGAAAGGGAAGTGACATAATTTTTCTACAAGAAACGCATAGTAATTTGGAAAATGAAGTCATGTGGCAAAAGGAGTGGGGTGGGACAGTGGTGTGTAGTCATAAAAACTCAAAAAGTGGGGGGGTGGCTATTTTGTTCTCAAAAGGGTTTTTGCCTTTGTCTTATGAGATTGAGGAGATAGTTGAGGGGAGGTTATTAAAAGTCAGAGCAAGGTATGAAAACATCACTATGTGTCTGATAAATGTATATGCCCCAGTGGTGACAGTTGAGAGGGTATGTTTTTTAGAGACATTATCAAATACCATTGAGAAATGTAATAAAGAGGATTATTTATTTATTGCTGGGGATTTCAACTGCACAGTCAGCGATTTAGATAGAAATCACCAAGAACCTCATATAGCCTCAAGGACTTTTTTAAAACGCCTTATTGTAACACATGAATTGTGTGATATTTGGCGGAGTCAAAATGGAGGAACAAGGCAGTACACCTGGGCGCATGTGAGAGAGAACATCATTTCTATGGCTAGGTTAGATAGGTTTTATTGTTTTGAGCATCAATCTCAGGTTTGTAAATCAAGTGTGATAACCCCAGTGGGATTTTCTGATCATTGTTTAATAACAGAGGTGGTGTTCATTAATGATGTAAAACCCAAAAGTGCATACTGGCATTTTAATACAACTTTATTGAGTGATGCTCATTTCAGGAAATGTTTCAGTTTTTTGTGGGAGAGGTGGAGGTCTCAAAAGGCCAGTTTTATATCACTTCAACAGTGGTGGGATATAGGGAAAATCCAGATTCAACAATTCTGTAATCAATACACGAGGAATGTCACCAAGGATATCACCAGATCAATGAAAGCCTTAGAGGTTGAAATAGTGGAACTCATGACGTTGGTTGAGACCACAGGAGATCGAGGCCATACTCAGGCCCTCAAGAAGAGAAAAGCTGCATTGGCAGACCTGCTGGGTATCAGAGCACAGGGGGCATTGGTGAGAAGTAAGTTTCAGGGAATATCTGAAATGGATGCCTCATCCAAGTTTTTCTTTGGTTTAGAGAAAAAGAATGGACAAAGAAAAATTATTCATTGTCTCAAATCAGCTGTTGGACAAGAGCTCACTAGCCCGAGTGAAATTAGAAAGAGGGCAGTAGAGTTCTATGCTGAGCTCTATAAGTGTGAGTACAAAGAGGATAAAACAGTGACACAACAGTTCTTTGATGGGCTCCCAAAGGTGGCTGCAGAAGCTCAGGTTGAGCTGGAGCAACCGTTGTCTTTGCAGGAGTTATACACTGCATTAAAAGGCATGGAAAATGGAAGGGCACCAGGCATTGATGGGCTTCCCGTTGACTTTTTTAAGTCTTTTTGGGCTATGTTGGGAGAAGATTGGCTAGCAGTAGTTAATGATAGTTTAACCGGAGGGTTACTACCAATAAGCTGCAGAAGGGCTGTCCTCACCCTATTGCCCAAAAAGGGTGACCCTAGGGAGGTGAAGAACTGGAGGCCGGTGGCTTTATTGTGCACTGATTATAAGATATTGTCAAAGGCTTTGTCCAACAGGCTGAGGGAGGTGATGGGGCAAATCATACATACGGACCAGTCCTACTGTGTTCCTGGCAGGCAGATAGGGGATAACATTTCTCTGATTCGTGATTTTTTGGACGTCTCTAAGGCTATTGGGTTGGATGCTGGTCTAATTTCAATTGATCAGGAAAAGGCATTTGACCGAGTTGAACATAAATATTTATGGCACACGCTTGAGGCGTTTGGGTTCAGCTCGGGTTTTATTGCCATGATAAAGGTGATATATGGTGACATTGAAAGTGTATTGAAAGTTAACGGTGGTTTGAGTGCTCCTTTTAAAGTGTGTAGAGGTATTCGGCAGGGATGTTCTTTGTCAGGGATGTTGTATGCCATTGCTATAGAGCCACTACTAAATAGCATTAGAAGTCGCATTGAAGGGGTGTACCTTTCAGAGGATATTCCTCCTATTCGTCTCTCAGCCTATGCTGATGATGTAGTTGTGTTAGTGAAAAATCAAGCGGAGGTGGATAGTTTGAGTATAATGGTTGATCGTTTTAGGGGAATATCCTCTGCAAAGGTAAATTGGGAAAAGAGTTGTGCTTTACAGATTGGGAAATGGGCTGGAGGGATCATGGCTTTGCCAGGGGGGCTAGAATGGTGTAAGGGAGGTTTTAAGTATCTTGGAGTGTACCTAGGAGATGAGGGGACTATGGAAAAGAATTGGAGTGGGGTGGTTGAAATGGTGGAAGGGAGGATGAGGAGATGGCGTTGGTTATTATCTCGTATGTCATATAGGGGGCGCACTATTATAGTTAATAATGTGATTGCCTCTGCACTGTGGCATCGGTTGTCAGTTTTAGAACCACCATCTGGCCTTCTGGCTAAGATACAGGCAATTATTGTGGATTTCTTTTGGGATAAATATCATTGGGTTCCACAAAGTGTTTTGTATTTATCAAAAGAGGAGGGGGGACAAGGTCTTGTACATCTTGCTAGTAGAGCTGCTGCTTTCCGGTTTCAGTTTATTCAAAGGTTGCTTTATGGACCGGAAAATGTGGTGTGGAGAGGGGTGGCAGGTCTTGTATTACAGAGGGTTGGAGGATTAGGATTAAAGAAGGCTTTATTTTTGGTTGATAGTAGACAGATTTCTAGGGAGGGAGTACCTCCGTTTTACAGAGGCCTTCTCAGAGTGTGGAGCATAATGAAGGTGTCCAGACGAAATTCAGCGGAGTCAGTGCATTGGCTGTTGGAGGAACCGCTGGTGTATGGGGCAAGACTGGATTGTACAACTGCAGCTGTTCCACATTTCTCCAAGATTCTGGTGAAGGGCAAAATAATCACCTTAAAACAGTTAATGGCCATGGCTGGGCCCGCCTTAATGGATGGAAGACGGGTGGCTGAACATTTGGGGATGAGGTCGGAAAGGATTGTCGGACAAATGTTGGGGAGCTGCAGGAAGGCTCTGTCAGAGGAAGAGTGGGGAATGCTTAATAGCCACGAGAAGAAGGTACAAGATGAAGACGTCGCATTTCCAAGACTAGGGATTACACCAAATATCCCAGAGTCAGAGAGAAAGGGTTTATTGTTGGATTTGAGAGGGTTGGAGGAGGTGGGTTTGGATGAGGTGAATGGGAAGGACTTGTATAGGGGGTGTGTAAAGGTGTTAAATAAAGATAAATTGAAAAATAGAAAAGACACTCCATGGAGGGTAAAATTGGGAATTGATGACAAGGTAAAGCCAGCATGGAGAGCACTGTACAAACCACCGTTACAAAAGGGTACTGGTGATATGCAATGGAGGGTTTTACATGGCATTATTGCAGTTAATGCTTTTGTATCTGTCATTAACTCAGAGGTTAGAGATGGATGTCCTTTTTGTAATATAAGAGAAACCATTTTTCACTGTTTTATGGAGTGTGAGAGGATAAAACCTCTATTGGAAATACTGGAGTCTTTGTTTAGAGCTGTAGGTGAGTTTTTTAATAACAATGTTTTTATTTTGGGGTTTCAATATAGTAAGCAACAGAAAAGAAAATGTCAACTGTTAAATTTTATTTTGGGACAAGCTAAGATGTCAATTTTTTTGAGTAGGAAACATAAGATAGACACGGGATATGAGAAGGATATAAGATGTGTTTTTAAAGGATTAGTGAAAGCAAGAATAAAAGTGGATTTTGAGTTCTTCTCAGCTGTAAAAGATCTCCCATTATTTGAGGAGAAGTGGGCATATGAAGGAGTGCTTTGTTTTGTAGAGGAGGGGAAATTATTTTTTGTTGAGGAAATAAGTTGAATGTATATGTTCTTTTGTATTTTTATTTTATTTATTTTGAGTAGGAATTACATTTATTGTTTCATTTCTGAAAAGGCAGTGTGTCATTATTTATGTTAATAATTGAGTAGAAAATAAAGGTTTTATAAAAACTCAAAAAACTCTCTCTCTCTCTCTCTCTCTCTCTCTCTCTCTCTCTCTCTCTCTCTCTCTCTCTCTCTCTCTCTCTCTCTCTAGTCTCCCTCACCGACCTTTCGGTATGGGAGCAGACTGACACCACCATCCACTACTGACAGAGAGGGGTGGAGACCCAGTAAATTATAGATGAGGCCCACACAATACAATACAGCACACAATGGAGTGGCCATTTTGCCTCTAGCACCACATCTACATTCCATTACTGAGCAGCACACAGCCTTGAGCTGGGTTTTCCCACATTAGGAGATTAGACTTGACTACTAGTGCTGTATTTTGCTGTCTTGTAACAGAATGAGCAATATATGTACTGTATCACTATTGAGAGCACACAATGTGAGCGAGCCGTGAGGAATGTTCTGTGCTCAACATGGGACATGTACACCACAGGAGGTTGGTGGCACCTTCATTGGGGAGGATGGGCTCGTAGTAATGGGTGGAGTGGAATACATGTAATGGTATCAAATACAAATAACATTTGGTCCATTCCAGCCATTACTATGAGCCATTCACCCCTCAGCAGCCTCCTCTGATATACACTATATATACAAACGTATGTGGACACTCCTTCAAATTTGTGGATTCGGCTATTTCAGCCACACCCATTGCTGACAGGTGTATAAAATTGAGCACACAAACATGCAATCTCCATAGACAAATATTGGCAGTAGAATGGTCTTACTGAAGAGCTCAGTGACTTTCAACGTGGCACCGTCATAGGATGCTACCTTTCAGTTCGTCAGTTCGTCAGTTCGTCAGTTCGTCAGTAAGTCAGTTCGTCAGTAAGTCAGTTCGTCAGTAAGTTCGTCAGTAAGTCAGTTCGTCAAATTTCTTCCCAGCTAAATCTGCCCAAGTCAACTGTAAATGCTGTTATTGTGAAGTGTAAAAGTCTAGGAGCAACATCGGCTCAGCCACGAAGTGGTAGGCCACACAAGCTCACAAAACAGGACCGCTGAGTGCTGTTAGTCTGGAGCTTCATGAAATGGGGTTCCATGGCCGAGCAGCCGCACACAAGCCTAAGATCACCATGCACAATGCCAAGCATCGGCTGGAGTGGTGTAAAGCTTGCCGCCATTGGACTCTGGAGCAGTGGAAACACGTTCTCTGGAGTGATGAATCACGCTTTACCGTCTGGCAGTCCGATGGATGAATTTGGGTTTGACGGATGCCAGGAGAACGCTACCTGCCTGAATGCATAGTGCCAACTGTGAAGTTTGGTGGAGGAATAATGGTCTGAGGCTGTTTTTCATGGTTTGGGCACGGACCCTTAGTTCCAGTGAAGGGAAATACATCTTAATGCTACACAATACAACGACATTCTAAATGATTTGCAGTTTGGGCAGTTTGGGGAAAGCACTTTACTTTTCAGCATGACAATGCCCCTGTGCACAAAGCGAGGTCCATACAGAAATGGTTTGTCGAGATCGGTGTGGAAGAACTTGACTGGCCTACATAGATCCCTGACCTCAACCCCATCGAACCTTTGGGATGAATTGGAACGCCGACTGCGAGCAAGGCTTAATCGCCCAACATCAGTGCCCGACCTCACGAATGCTCTTGTGGCTGATTGGAAGCAAGTCCCAGTAATGTTCCACAATCTAGTGGAAAGCCTTCCCAGAAGAGTGGAGGCTGTTGTAGCAGCAAAGGGGGGGACCAACTCCATATTAATGTCCATGATTTTGGAATGAGTTCTTCAACAAGCAGGTGTTCACATACTTTTGGTAATGTAGTGTATGTATTAACCAGTGTCCTGATAAGCAGCCAGTCGTGGACGACATTAATTATCTGAACACACAACTAGCTATTGGAAAACAGTCCATCACACAATAAGACTGTATAGTCTTTGTTCTGACTGATCCATCCCTTGAAAACGAATCAACGGATAATTAACATTCCTCTCTCTGAATCTTCCCATTAAAGCTCCCGTAATTAAAGCTGCAGATAAAGACTTGAATGTTATCCTTCTCCCTCCGTCTAATTTCCAGAATCAGTCCATTTTTCAAGCGACCATAAGTTATTTCTCACTGTGCCTCCAGCACAATATTTTATCTCTTATAAATATTACAATTATGTCAAATCCACATAGAGACAGCGATGGTATTTCTCCTGACTGGGTGGTGTGTCTAATGGCTGGGATTTGGCCTGTAATATGTATCTCTCTGTCAGTGAGCGTGACCACTAGACCAATAGCAGTGTTGTTGGGCTGAAGGGGAGTCAGAGAGGCAGGAAGGAGACAGAGCATGACACACTGGTCAGACAGCTCCAGAGGGCTACAGCTTATTTATTTGACCTTTATTTAACTAGGCAAGTCAGTTAAGAACAAATTCTTATTTTCAATGACGGCCTAGGAACAGTGGATTAAATGCCTTGTTCAGGGGTAGAATGACAGACTTTTACCTTGTCAGCTCGGGGATTCGATCTGGCAACCTTTCGGTTACAAGTCCAACACTCTAACCACGAGGCTACCTGCCACCCCTCTCTATACCACTCTCTATTTGTCTAAACTCAGCTATTCTCTCTCCATCTCTACCTTTCCATCCACCCCTGCCCTCGTCCTTCACTAGCTCTTCTCTCTCCATCTCTACCTTTCCATCCACCCCTGCCCTTGTCCTTCACTGTGAGAACCGTTAAGCATCCCTCTATGGCGTCATCGTCTCTAGGATCCTTACCATGACTGCCAATGGAATGACATGTAGCGACTTGAGATTCAAATGAGATGCCTTCACTATCTCACCTCTCCTCACCCCCAGTCATATCCATCCCTCCTCTCCCTCCTCTCCCTCCTCTCCTCACCCCCAGTCATATCCCTCCTCTCCCTCCTCTCCTCACCCCCAGTCATATCCCTCCTCTCCCTCCTCTCCTCTACTCACCCCCAGTCATATCCCTCCTCTCCCTCCTCTCCTCTCCTCACCCCCAGTCATATCCCTCCTCTCCTCTCCTCACCCCCAGTCATATCCCTCCTCTCCTCTCCTCTCCTCACCCCCAGTCATATCCCTCCTCTCCCTCCTCTCCTCACCCCCAGTCATAACCCTCCTCTCTCTCCTCTCCTCTCCTCACCCCCAGTCGTATCCCTCCTCTCCTCTCCTCTCCTCTCCTCTCCTCTCCTCTCCTCTCCTCTCCTCACCCCAGTCATGTCCCTCCTCTCCTCTCTTCTCCTCACCCCAGTCATATCCCTCCTCTCCTCTCCTCTCCTCTCCTCACCCCAGTCATATCCCTCCTCTCCTCTCTTCTCCTCACCCCAGTCATATCCCTCCTCTCCTCTCCTCTCCTCTCCTCTCCTCTCCTCTCCTCTCCTCTCCTCTCCTCTCCTCTCCTCACCCCAGTCATATCCCTCCTCTCCTCACCCCAGTCATACCTCTCCTCTCCTCTCCTCTCCTCTCCTCTCCTCTCCTCTCCTCTCCTCTCCTCTCCTCTCCTCTCCTCTCCTCTCATCTCCTCTCCTCTCCTCTCCTCTCCTCTCCTCTCCTCTCCTCTCCTCTCCTCTCCTCTCCTCTCATCTCATCTCCTCTCCTCTCCTCTCCTCTCCTCACCCCAGTCATATCCCTCCTCTCCTCACCCCAGTCATACCTCTCCTCTCCTCTCCTCTCCTCTCCTCTCCTCTCCTCTCCTCTCCTCTCCTCTCCTCTCCCCTCCTCTCCTCTCCTCTCCTCCTCCTCTCCTCTCCTCTCCTCTCCTCTCCTCTCCTCTCCTCTCCTCTCCTCTCCTCTCCTCTCCATCCATGGGATGTATTCCACAAAGATCCCCTGTCTTCTAATCCTCAACACTGTGGATGTGTTTATCCATTAGTACTGTGCCCTGTAGCCCTCTACACCCCTGGAGCCTGGAGCCAGCCCCCATTCTCTCCACGGGGAAGTACAGGTTAATATTACATCTCTGAGGTAGACTACATTTCGTATTTATTGGAAGGAATTCTAGCATGAAAGAGTGTTCCCATGCAGACCACTGGATTACCTGACCCCCATCTCCCCATCCATCAGATCAATGCGTCCCCACACCCCTCGTCTCACACCCCACCGGCATGAGGGGGATGGAAATGCTGCTTTCTTAACCTTTCGTTCATGTCATTTGTCCTCTCTTTGGGGTGGCCAATGCACTTACATCTCTAAAGCCCCTCTGGAGAGCTAGTCATTGGGACCTCAGGCACAGTTACTGGGAGGGCTGTCCATAACGCAGGTCCGTTGAGGACCAATGCGAGCTGAAATATGCCCCTCTCGTATCATTCTACAGTTCTACGTGCCATCGTCTGCACATAGAGGGGAGGACGACAGCTGAAACAGGACAAAGACAAGAGGATGTTGTAAAACAGCCACTCATGTGGAAGGAGAAGAGAGAGATGATGAAGAGGAGAAGTGCGAGGGAGATAAAGACAGGGGGATGAGCAGACGGATGAAGGAGGGGAGGGATATAGAAGGTAATCAGTATGTCTGTGACCTTGAGATGGACAAGACTTCATCACCAAAAGAGAATGAAAAAAATAAAATAAAATGGAATATGAATCAGGGCCATCATTCAGCTGAATTTATGACGGGGTATAAACCATGACATTAAGTCCTTGGAGGGACCAGACACCCCAAGGAGCCCTGGACAGTCCACAGTCAGCTACACTCAATCATTTCTGGTGACCGCCCAGTGTCCCTCGCCCCACACCATGGTTCCAGCCCACCGGCAGTACGAATAGAGAAGAGGCCAGTCCAGACATCAGCCACTTAGAGCATATTGAAGACAGTCTTTAGTTAAGACCAAAGCAGGAGTAAGAACACCCCCTCTCTTACCCTGGCACAAGAAAATATCTACTCTTGTTAAAACATATCGACCCAATGCCACTTCACACTCTGTCATTACTGCACTTTCAGCACCTCCACTTCCAACACATGTGGCACTATGCTGAAGTCTTGACTGGTGCAACTGTGAGCGAGCTGGCCTGGGCTTGCCCTGACTCGGTGCATGGTGGCACTAGTTAATAGATCTAAACTGTGAATGGGCACAGTGCATGGGAGGAAGTTTCACTCTCAGCCCACAGTATTGCATTATGTAAAAGCACTTATTTCCCCAACAGTGCTGGCCCCCTCAACCAGCCTATATACAGTACATCTCCCTGGCTCTTCTACCGGCTGACCTCTCTCTAGTTGGACACCTCTCTCTCTCTAGTTGGACACCTCTCTCTCTCTAGTTGGACACCTCTCTCTCTCTCTAGTTGGCCACCTCTCTCTCTCTAGTTGGACACCTCTCTCTCTCTAGTTGGACACCTCTCTCTCTCTAGTTGGACACCTCTCTCTCTCTAGTTGGACACCTCTCTCTCTCTAGTTGGACACCTCTCTCTCTCTAGTTGGACACCTCTCTCTCTCTAGTTGGACACCTCTCTCTCTCTAGTTGGATAGACTATTTCAAGTTCATGTACCTCAAAACACTTTGAGGAAGTGGACTAGCCATTCCATGTTAAAATGTCCATTATATTATTATATTATTTATAAGAGTATACTCTTTAGGAAAGAAGCTTCCAGCACCTGGTATTCCTAAGCAGTCTCCCAACCAAGAACTAACCATACCTGACCCTGCTTAGCTTCCGAGATCAGGCGTATTCTTTCTTTCTCTCTCCCCCCCTCTGTCTCTCGCTCCCCCCCTCTGTCTCTCGCTCTCTTCCCCCTCTGTCTCTCTCTCTTCCCCCACTGTCTCTCTCTCTCTTCCCCCACTGTCTCTCTCTCTCTTCCCCCTCTGTCTCTCTCTCTCTTCCCCCTCTGTCTCGCTCTCTCTTCCCCCTCTGTCTGTCTCTCTCTTCCCCCTCTGTCTGTCTCTCTCTCCCCCCTCTGTCTCTCTCTCTTCCCCCTCTGTCTGTCTCTCTCTTCCCCCTCTGTCTGTCTCTCTCTTCCCCCTCTGTCTCTCTCTTCTGACACTATCTTTGTTTCCTAACACAGCTTGCTCGCTGTGTCAATTAAGTGCCATTTTTAATTTGCATTTCGAATTTTAATGTGAGTCAGTGAGAAATTGGTTGTGGAATTCCATCCGGTGGAATCAGAGGCCTCCTATTGCATAATGGCCTGGCTCCACTTAACGACGACACACACAGGAATTCAATTGTGCTGCACATATGACTGAGGGCATTATCCACCGACTGTTATTAATCTGTCTGTTCTCAGGAGGAGTGGGAGATGCTAATGCTCTCTCCTTTGCTCCAGAGATCTTTGCTGCCTCTAATTGATTTTTTTTCTTTAGGGTGGGGGGGGGGGGGGGTTATTATCAAATGATATGATTGTTTTGAAAGTAGGCAGTGTGTGGACGGCCAGTTATGTCCAGATGACTATAATAGGTCTGAGAGTGGTGAGGAGGAGGAGGAGGTGGTGAGATTCCCTTCTCTCCTCCTGGCCCCTATATTTAAACCCCTTTAGACAGCACCTCAATTAGAATCAAATGCTAAATAAATAATGTAGTATACACATTATTATACAAACACAAACAACAAACTGACCTACTGTTACACAGCACTCATCGGCTGCCTAACACTATCCCCTCAGCCCTCGAATTAAGTGGACACTTCTGATGACGTAACGTCTGAAGGGTATACACTTGCTGGGCGAGAGGCGAGGGAGAAAGGAATGATTTTTAACCCTCCTATTATGTTGCGGGTCAATTGAACCCAATTCCACTTTTGAGTTGTTTAAAATACTAGTTAACATGAAATTAAATAACTTTTCCTCATTCAGGGGAGGAAAATGTTGAACTTAACTTCAAAATGTGGACAAACTGATGTGTTGTGGAATGTCTGCGTACATTTTGTATACAAACATGATGTTGTGGGTCATTTTGACCAGGAGGCTTTCATCTGTATAGATATTTACACAGGTCCAAATGAAACAAGTGCCTTTAATGTATTTACTTTTGACTGGTTCTGGTTGCATTTTTATAATTATGTTTGGGTGAAAAGGAGCTTTCCCAAGCTTCTCTTAAAACGACCACCCTTGGCCGGAGATTCGCCACTCGTTCATCCCGCGATGATTGTGTTTTCAGCCACAGTGGGTGCTTTATATGCGTTACAGTCAATTATGACTGCATGTCTACTTATATTAGATATATAATTATTAAAATATGCCTACTGTATGATAGCTAGTATATGAATTAGCTAACTAACGTTAGCCTGTCTAGCTGGAACTGAAGAAGAAGGAAAATGTTTTATTTATACAATTTCCAAACAAAAACATATTTACCTTTTACAAGACGTGTTTGTGCCATCATGTGCATTAGTAGCACAATTTCTAACTTATTTACATTCATTTTTATAAAATATGTTGACTTCTCCATTGTTTTAAAGTTTTCGCTGACTTTTCTTAGCGGGTGTACAATGGTGGTGAATTGAATTATGGGGAGTTTCAGGGTTTGGTGTGAACATAATTGTACATTCGCAAAGCCGACTATAAACGAGGGCTGAGGGCCTTACACTGCAAACTTTCCTTGCTTGGCTAATCATTTGGACCGCCCTCCAAGATGGCGATGGGGAATCCGTCAAAGGCATAAGGCGAGGGTAAGTGGACGAGGGTGTGTCTTTTAAGGGTTTGGACCGCAGCCATAGTCATATGACATAGTCACAAAGTCACAGTCACATTCACATGGTCACAGAGTTACGGCACACAGACAATTCCAATACTGCTTTTCATTGATGATATTGAAGTATTGGATTCAGCCTACAGTACATGCTGTTATTACTTATTCAACAAAAACAAAACCCAGCCAGATGGAGTCTGTGTACATAAACCAGAGCAGGCTTCTGGGTAAATAAGATAAAACAAATTAGGGCACGTAACAGAGTCTCCAGGATGCTAGCCCTCTCCCCAGACTCTCTGCACACAAACAGGGGAAGACCCCTCTCTCCAATTAGGCCTTTGTGTGCACTGTGGCGGTCTGATCATTATATATTTTTCATGTGCTCTCCCTCCATCTCTCCGCTTGGCCTGCAGCACTGACAGACAACAACATGACATCGGCATCCGCTCGACATCGCCAGAACACAAACACACACAGGCACGCGCACATACATACCTCACACACACACACACACACACACACACACACACACACACACACACACACACACACACACACACACACACACACACACACACACACACACACACACACACACACACACACACACTCACAGACCACCATTTTTACAGAGGGGAAAACAATCATGGAGTCACATCAAATAATATCGCTTGGTTTCCATTCAGCACACACACACTCTACACTTACAATAAGGCGCGGACACACACCTCACACACACACACACACACACACACACACACACACACACACACACACACACACACACACACACACACACACACACACACACACACACACACACACACACACACACACACACACACACACACACACACACACATATAACAATTTAAAATTGTAGGAAAATATGTTGACAGGGAGAAAGAGGGACAGAGGGAATAACACAAAGAGCTCCTGAATATTTCAACAGGAAACCAAATGGAGGAGCTGGAATGGAGAGAGCTGAGCTGCCTAAAAACATGTCAGATGTATGGAGGCTAAATGGAAATCAATCTCCTTTCACTGGCAGAGCGAGACACCCAATCACAAAACATTGTTTTAATAGGAGTCTCCCCTGGATCATGACACCCGGATCACATTTAGAGGGAGGATGCGGCCTGTGTTGGCTATCACACCCATTGGCTATCAAAAGAGACGGACATGCTGATTATCAACAACACATTAGAACCACCAGAAAATAGTTTATATATACTATTAGAGAAAAACAATTAGAGAGACTCTGGGAGATACAGGCACGGTAGGAGGAATACTAATGTGGACAATTGATCCATGAAAACAGTGACATCTATCCTATTACAGCGGGTTAAATCAAATCCTTTGGATATTTTTACTTATTAAAAATACCTTGTCAAGGAAAGAGATTAATAGACGGTTGATTCTATGATAGAATTCACAGTTGCCTGTCAGTGTGTCAAGATCAGCACGTCATCTGGAGATGGAAGGGAAGGGAGGGGGGTGGGTGGGGAGGGGGATGAGATGGGAGGGGGGTGAGATGGGGAGGGGGTGAGATGGGGAGGGGGGTGAGATGGGGAGCGGGATGAGATGGGAGGGGGATGAGATGGGAGGGGGATGAGATGGGAGGGGGATGAGATGAGGGGAGGGGGATGAGATGGGGAGGGGGATGAGATGGGGAGGGGGATGAGATGGGAGGGGGATGAGAAGGGGAAGGGGATGAGATGGAAGGGGATGGGGAGGGGGGTGGGAAGGGAAGGGAAGGGGATGAGATGGGAGGCGGTGTTAAGGGAGGAGGATGGGAAGGGAGGGGGATGTTGTAAATGACTATTGTAGCTGGAAACGTAAATGGCAGATTTCTTATGGAATATCTACATAGGCGTACAGAGGCCTATTATCAGCAACCATCCCTCCTGTGTTCCAATGGCACGTTGTGTTAGCTAATCCGAGTTTATCATTTTAAAAGGGTATTTGATCATTAGAAAACCCTTTTGCAATTATGTTAGCACAGCTGAAAACTGTTTAAAGAAGCAATAAAACTGGCCTTCTTTAGACTAGTTGAGTATCTAGAGCATCAGCATTTATGGGTTTGATTAAAGGCTCAAAATGGCCAGAAACAAAGACCTTTCATCTGAAACTCGTCAGTCTATTCTTGTTCTGAGAAATGAAGGCTATTTCATGCAAGAAATTGCCAAGAAACTGAAGATCTCGTACAACAATGTGTACTACTCCCTTCACAGAACAGCCTAAACTGGATCTAACCAGAATAGAAAGAGGAGTGGGAGGCCCCGGTGCACCACTGAGCAAGTACATTAGAGTGTCTAGTTTGAGAAACAGACGACTCACAAGTCCTCAACTGGCAGCTTCATTAAATAGTGATGGTTGCTGATAATGAGCCTCTGTACAGAAGATATTCCATTAAAAAATCAGCTGTTTCCAGCTACAATAGTCATTTACAACATTAACAATGTCTACACTGTATTTCTGATCAAATTTGATATTATTTTTTATATATATACCTATATATATAAATATATATATTTAAGCAATAAGGCCCGAGGAGGTGTGGTATATGACCAATATATCATGGCTAAGGGCTGTTCTTATGCATGACGCAACACTGATTGCCTGGATACAGCCCTACTGGCCATATACCAAACCCCAGAGGTGCCTTATTGCTATTATAAACTGGTTACCAATGTAATTAGAGCAGTAAAAATAAATGTTTTATCATACGCGTGGTATGCGGTCTGATATACCACGGCTGTCAGCCAATCAGCATTCAGGGCTCCAACCACCCAGTTTCTAAAAATATTTAACTTACGTGCTCCAACCCCCTCACCTCTCTGTGTATGTTGTTGCATTAAGTTCTCTCCAAATAAAAAATCATATTGTTGTGTTTAATAGAACCTGACACCATCTGTAACTTCCTGTCACCATGACAGCAGAGTAAATTAGATGATCAATTTACATTTTCAATTAGGGAAACAGCAGAGTAATAACTCACTCCACATCCATTAATGTCTTCATCACCACGGGGAGGGATAGGAGCATGTCTGCTGGTAGAGGTGGGAAGGGGAAGGGTACAGGGGGTCTGGGTAAGGGTAGAAGGGGGCAGGGGAAGAATAGAGGGGCAGGGCAAGGGGTAGGTTAGAGGGGTCAGGGGAAGGGTAGTAGAGGGGGACATGGGAAAGGTAAAGGGGGCAGGGGAAGGGTAGCAGGGACAGAGGAATGGGGACAGGGGAAGGGTAGAGGGGGACAGGGGAAGGGAAAAGGGGGACAGGGGAAGGGGGACAGGGGGACAGGGGAAGGGAAGCATGTAATTATACTTCAGTATTCCATAGTAACATCTGACAAAAATATCTAAAGCCACTGAAGCAGCAAACTTTGTGGAAATTAATATTTGTGTCATTCTCAAAACTTTTGGCCACGACTGTACATTTTACAGACCCCGTGTGTTTTACATTGGTTAACTTGTTATTAGTCCCACCCTTCAGCTCCATTCAACCCCTCCCATCTCTCTCTCAACACCATCCATTTTGGATTTCTATTTGCCATATATTTTTCAACTGTGCTGTGATGCTTCACAAAAGTACTGAACCTTATTATTCTCATAGCTTCTACAGATTGTAAATTAAAAATATATTTTTTTGCTAAAATAATTATTATATTATTGATTGATTGACTATGGCTTTTCAAATCACCCAGTATTGCTATCTGCAGCGTTAGTTCTAGGCAAATGTTGCAATTCTTCAGCCATTCCTGGACCTGTGACCAAAAACGAGCTACATATGGACAATACCAAAATAAATGATCTAATGACTCTGCCTCCTCACAGCAAAATCTGCAGAGCTGGGAAGATTGTATCCCCATATATATAACATTCTATTGGTTGCAATAATTTTGTATAGTAATTTAAATTGAAAAATGTGAAGTTTTGAATCCGGCGTTGTTTTGCGTATCAATTCATAAACCCTTTGCCATGGAATGGGTACATCGAAAATCTCTTCCCAACTATTTTGCAATTTATATGGCACAGCTGTCAGTTTTGTGGTACTTAAATGAAATTGGTATATGTTTTTATTTATCACACTTTTCTTTAACCATGTATGTTCTTTAATACAGGGCCGACATACAAGTTCCTTACTTTTTCCCCTTCAACTTGCCTCTTCCATTTTTGTGGTAATGCTGCAATCAGTTGGTTGTAATTTTGGGTAGAGCAGACATATCCATATGTCTGTGTTAGCTGCATGTGTGACATCACTAGCCAGTTTTTGACCCCCCTCCTCCATCTCTTCACCACCACCTCTACCCCTGTCACATGACCATCCTCCTCAATCCCTTCACCACCACCTCTACCCCTGTCACATGACCACCCTCCTCCATCCCTTCACCACCACCTCTACCCCTGTCACATGACCACCCTCCTCCATCCCTTCACCACCACCTCTACCCCTGTCACATGACCACCCTCCTCCATCCCTTCACCACCACCTCTACCCCTGTCACATGACCACCCTCCTCCATCCCTTCACCACCACCTCTACCCCTGTCACATGACCACCCTCCTCCATCCCTTCACCACCACCTCTACCCCTGTCACATGACACCCTCCTCCATCCCTTCACCACCACCATCACCTCTACCTCCATCACGACCTCCCTCCTCCATCCCTTCACCACCACCTCTACCTCCATCACAACCCCACTCCTCCATCCCTTCACCACCACCTCTACCCCTGTCACATGACACCCTCCTCCATCCCTTCACCACCACCATCACCTCTACCTCCATCACGACCTCCCTCCTCCATCCCTTCACCACCACCTCTACCTCCATCACAACCCCACTCCTCCATCCCTTCACCACCACCTCTACCCCTGTCACATGACACCCTCCTCCATCCCTTCACCACCACCATCACCTCTACCTCTGTCACATGATCCCCCACTCACACTTGCACATACAATCTACATAAGCATTCTGCAGCTGTTACAGTCTTGATATCATTGGCCACTTTAATAAATGGAACAATAGTCACTTTAATAATGTCACTTTAAGAATGTTCACATGTATATATGGGTCAAATCTCATGTATATACTCTACACTACACTATCTATTCTTTACTATCTATTGCATCTTAGCCGCCGTGTAGGCTAGTCCTTGTATCCTTTTCTAAGAGTAGGCTAGTCCTTGTATCCTTTTCTAAGAGTAGGCTAGTCCTTGTATCATTGTCTAAGAGTGTAGACTAGTCCTTGTATCCTTTTCTAAGAGTGTAGCCTAGTCCTTGTATCCGTTTCTAAGAGTGTAGCCTAGTCATTGTATCCTTTTCTAGGAGTGTAGGCCAGTCCTTGTATCATTTTCTAAGAGCGTAGGCCAGTCCTTGTATCCTTTTCTAAGAGTGTAGACTAGTCCTTGTATCCTTTTCTAAGAGCGTAGGCCAGTCCTTGTATCCTTTTCTAAGAGTGTAGACTAGTCCTTGTATCCTTTTCTAAGAGCGTAGGCCAGTCCTTGTATCATTTTCTAAGAGCATAGGCCAGTCCTTGTATCCTTTTCTAAGAGCGTAGGCCAGTCCTTGTATCCTTTTCTAAGAGTGTAGGCCAGTCCTTGTATCCTTTTCTAAGAGCATAGGCCAGTCCTTGTATCCTTTTCTAAGAGCATAGGCCAGTCCTTGTATCATTTTCTAAGAGCGTAGGCCAGTCCTTGTATCCTTTTCTAAGAGTGTAGACCAGTCCTTGTATCCTTTTCTAAGAGTGTAGGCCAGTCCTTGTATCATTTTCTAAGAGCATAGGCCAGTCCTTGTATCCTTTTCTAAGAGCATAGGCCAGTCCTTGTATCCTTTTCTAAGTGCCTAGGCCAGTCCTTGTATCCTTTTCTAAGAGTGTAGGCCAGTCCTTGTATCCTTTTCTAAGAGCGTAGGCCAGTCCTTGTATCCTTTTCTAAGAGCGTAGACTAGTCCTTGTATCCTTTTCTAGGAGCGTAGGCCAGTCCTTGTATCCTTTTCTAAGAGCGTAGGCCAGTCCTTGTATCCCTTTCTAAGAGTGTAGGCCAGTCCTTGTATCCTTTTCTAAGAGTGTAGGCCAGTCCTTGTATCCTTTTCTAAGAGTGTAGGCCAGTCCTTGTATCCTTTTCTAAGAGCGTAGGCCAGTCCTTGTATCCTTTTCTAAGAGTGTAGGCCAGTCCTTGTATCCCTTTCTAAGAGCGTAGGCCAGTCCTTGTATCCTTTTCTAAGAGTGTAGGCCAGTCCTTGTATCATTTTCTAAGAGCGTAGGCCAGTCCTTGTATCCTTTTCTAAGAGCGTAGGCCAGTCCTTGTATCCTTTTCTAAGAGTGTAGACCAGTCCTTGTATCCTTTTCTAAGAGCGTAGGCCAGTCCTTGTATCCTTTTCTAAGAGTGTAGGCCAGTCCTTGTATCCTTTTCTAAGAGCGTAGGCTAGTCCTTGTATCCTTTTCTAAGAGTGTAGGCCAGTCCTTGTATCCTTTTCTAAGAGCGTAGGCCAGTCCTTGTATCCTTTTCTAAGAGTGTAGACCAGTCCTTGTATCCTTTTCTAAGAGTGTAGGCCAGTCCTTGTATCTCAGGTCCAGTAGAGATGTGTCAGGTGGAACTACGTTTTCTCTCAGACCAGGTCCTATAGGTACAGTGACAGTGACCGCTTGCCCAGCTGCAGGCAGCCGCCTGTCTGTGCTAGTGATGGCTATTTAACAATCTAGTCTTGAGATAGAAGCTGTTTTTCAGTCTCTCTGTCCAAGCTTTGATGCACCTGTACTGACCTCGCCTTCTGGATGGAAGCAGGATGAACAGGCAGGTGGTTATTGTCCTTGATTATATGTTTTGCCTTCCTGTGACATCGGGTGTTGTAGGTGTCCTGGAGGGCAGGTAGTGTGCCCCAGGTGATGCGCTGGGCAGACCGCACCACCCTCTGGAGAGCCCTGCGGTTGTGGGCGATGCAGTTGCAGTACCAGGCGGTGATTCAGCCCGACAGGATACTCTGGATTGTGCACCTGTAAAAGTTAGTGAGGGTTTTCAGTGACAAGCCACATTTTTTCAGCCTCCTGAGGTTGAAGAGGTGCTGTTGTGCCTTCTTCACCACACTGTTTGTGTAGGTGGACTATTTCAGTTTGTCGGTGATATATACACAGAGGGACTTAAAACGTTCCACCTTCTCCACTGCTGTCCCGTCGATGTGGATAGGGGGGTGCTCCCTTTGCTGTTTCCTGAAGTCCACGATCATCTCTTTTGTTTTGCTAACATTGAGTGAGAGGTTATTTTACTGACACTACAATCTGAGGGTCCTCACCTCCTTCATGTAGGCTGTCTCGTTGTTGTTGGTAATCAAGCCTACCACTGTTGTGTTGTCTGTAAACTTGATGATTGAGTTGGAGGCACGCATGGCCACGCAGTCGTGGGTGAACAAGGAGTACTGGAGGGTGCTGAGAACGCACCCTTGTGGGGCCCCAGTGTTGAGGATCAGTAGTGTGGAGATGTTGTTTCCTACCTTCACCACCTGGAAAGTCCAGGACCCAGTTGCACAGGGCGAGGTCAAGACCCAGGGACTCAAGCTTAATGATGAGTTTGGAGGGTACTATGGTGTTGAATGCTGAGCTGTAGTCAATGAACAGCATTATTACATAGGTATTCCTCTTGTCCAGATGGGATAGGGCAGTGTGCAGTGTGATGGTGATTGTATTGTCTGTGGACCTATTAGGGTGTTAAGCAAATTTAAGTGGGTCTAGGGTGTCAGGTAGGGTGGAGATGATATAATCCTTGACTAGTCTCTCAAAGCACTTCATGATTTACAGAAGAGAGTGCGACGAGGCGATCGTCATTTAGTTCAGTTACCTTGGATTTCTTGGGAACAGGAACAATGGTGGCCATCTTGAAGCATGTGAGGGCAGCAGACTGGGATAGGGATTGATTGAATATATCCGTAAAAACACCAGCCTGTGCATGCTCTGAGGATGCGGCTAGGGATGCCTTCTGGGCCGGCAGCCTTGCGAGGGTTAACTTGTTTAAATGTTTTACTCACATCGGCCACGGAGAAGGAGAGCCCACAGTCTTTTGTAGCGGTTTGTGTCGGTGGCACTGTATTGTCCTCAAAGCACACAAAGAAGTTGTTTAATTTGTCTGGAAGCAAGACGTCGATGTCCGCGACGGGGCTGGTTTTCTTTTTGTAATCCATGATTGTCTGTAGACCCTGCCACATACGTCTCATGTCTGAGCCATTGAATTGTGACTCCACTTTGTCTCTATACTAACACTTTGCTTGTTTGATTGCCTTACGGAGGGATTAACTACACTGTTTGTATTCGTCCATATTTCCAGTTGCCTTGCCATGATTAAATGCGGTGGTACGTGCTTTCAGTTTTGCACGAATGCTTCCATCAATCCACGGTTTCTGGTTAGGGAAGGTTTTAATACTCACAGTGGGTACAACATCTCCTATTTACTTCCTTATAAACTCACTCACCGAGTCAGCGTATCGATATGCTGATAGAATTTAGGTACCCTCGTTCTCAAATTGGCTTTGTTAAAATCCCCAGCTACAATAAATGCAGCCTCAGGATATATGGTTTCCAGTTTGCATAAAGTCCAGTGTAGTTCCTTGATGGCTGTCTTGGTATCCGCTTGCGGGGGGATATACATGGCTGTGACAATAACGGAGGAGAGGTCTCTTTGGAGATAATACGGTCGGCATTTGATTGTGAGGAATTCTAGGTCAGGTGAACGAAAGGACTTGAGTTTGTGTATGTTGTTATAACTACACCATGAGTCGTTAATCATGAAACATACACCCCCGCCCTTCTTCTTACCGGAGAGATGTTTATTACTGTCGGCGCGATGCACTGAAAATCCCGTTGGCTGTACTGACTCCAACAGCATGTCCCAAACTAGCCATTTTTCTGTGAAACAGTGTATCTCTTTGGAAAGCAACTCTTATTACCCTAATATCGTCAACTTTGTTAACCAGGGACTGGACATTAGCGAGTAATATACTTGGAAGCGGTGGGTGGTGTGCTCGCATCCGAAGCCTCACTAGAAAACCTCTCCGGCACCCTCTCCTCCGGCGGTGTAGTTTTGGGTCGGCCTCTGGAATCAGTTTAAATGCCCTGGGAGGTGCAGACAAAGGATCCGCTTTGGGAAAGTCGTATTCCTGGTCGTAGTGCTGGTTGTGCTGGTAAGTTGACGTCTCTCTGATATCCAATAGTTCTTCATGGCTATATGTAATAACACTTAAGGTTTTCTTAGCTAACAATGTAAGAAATAATACATAAAAAATGAAATAATGCATCGTTTCCTAAGGACTAGAAGCATATTATACAACTTACAACGAAAGGGTTCTGCGGCTGTCCCTGTAGGATATCCCTTTTTGGTTCCAGGTAGAACCCTTTTTGGTTCCAGGTAGAACTATTTTGGGTTCCATGTAGAACCCTCTGTGGAAATGGTTCTACATGGAACCCAAAAGGGTTTCAAACTGGAACCAAAAGGGGTTCTTCAAAGGGTTCTCCTATGGAGACAGCCAAATAACCTTTTTTTGGTTATAAATAGAACCCTTTTGGTTCCAGGTATATATATTTTTTTATAAGACTACCATCTTTGGTGTGTTTAGTGCTGCCAATTTGTCAATAGGACTCATTTTGGCCATCATAGAGCCATCCCCTGGTGGTCCAGGAGAAAAGGGGTCTCCTAAACGCTGTGACCCCAGGCATGGAGCCCCACAGTCAGCCTGGCCTGGTGGCTGACACCCTCCCCCAGAGCCCATGGACCATCTCCTGGCCTGCCTCCATCACTGCTGGACACGTAATCAGCCACGGCAAGATTGGCCCCAACTACCGATGAGAGGAGGAGAAGGATGGGGGGCATAGAACACATGCTGGGCCAAATACCCTTCTTTCCACCTCAGCCCTCTCCTCCTCAGCCCTCCTCCTCAGCCCTCCCCTCCTCAGCCCTCCTCCTCAGCCCTCCTCCTCAGCCCTCTCCTCCTCAGCCCTCCCCTCCTCAGCCCCCTCCTCCTCAGCCCTCCCCTCCTCAGCCCTCTCCTCCTCAGCCCTCCCCTCCTCAGCCCTCTCCTCCTCAGCCCTCCCCTCCTCAGCCCTCCCCTCCTCCTCAGCCCTCCCCTCCTCAGCCCTCTCCTCCTCAGCCCTCCCCTCCTCAGCCCTCTCCTCCTCAGCCCTCCCCTCCTCAGCCCTCTCCTCCTCAGCCCTCTCCTCCTCAGCCCTCCCCTCCTCAGCCCTCCCCTCCTCAGCCCTCCCCTCCTCAGCCCTCTCCTCCTCAGCCCTCCCCTCCTCAGCCCCCTCCTCCTCAGCCCTCCCCTCCTCAGCCCTCCCCTCCTCAGCCCTCCCCTCCTCAGCCCTCTCCTCCTCAGCCCTCCCCTCCTCAGCCCTCTCCTCCTCAGCCCTCCTCCTCAGCCCTCTCCTCCTCAGCCCTCCCCTCCTCAGCCCTCTCCTCCTCAGCCCTCCTCCTCAGCCCTCCCCTCCTCAGCCCTCCCCTCCTCAGCCCTCCCCTCCTCAGCCCTCTCCTCCTCAGCCCTCCCCTCCTCAGCCCTCTCCTCCTCAGCCCTCCTCCTCAGCCCTCTCCTCCTCAGCCCTCCCCTCCTCAGCCCTCCTCCTCAGCCCTCCCCTCCTCAGCCCTCCCCTCCTCAGCCCTCTCCTCCTCAGCCCTCTCCTCCTCAGCCCTCCTGCTCACACTCCCGCAGCTAGCAGGAAAAAAGAAAGGCCCCGATGATCAGTCATTTCACAGTTGACAGACTTTCCTTTCCTCGATTTGATATCAATTGTAAAAAGAGGGAAAATCTCTGTGCTCTGCACTTCTCCCCAGAGAGATGTAATGCCTTCAATTCCACTCATTCGCTGGGATATTGGAGTGAGCAACAGCAGGGCCATCTCAATTGGGGCCGGCCAGCCAGGAGGGGTAAAGTAGAACAAATGGAGGGAAAGTGGGCAATGGAATTAAGACAATAACTGTGCATTGGTACCAACTTGTGCACTCAGGTGTGTGTGTACACGTGTGTATATGTGTGTGTGTGCTCAGAGTTACACACTCTCACACATCTGGCTAGTCCAAGCCTTAAGGCTGAGTGAATGTAGCAGGGTTGAAACCAGTAGCTAGATGAAGGCCAGTGCTCCTGCCCGTCCAGCTGAGTGACTGTAACTAAGGTTCTGCATTTAGATAAACACTATCAGCCAACACCTGGACCTCCCGACCCAGAACACCTAACACATCTCCTCTCTGCCTCCCTCATGTTCATTTCATAGCAGCATTCCATGTGTGTGTGTGTGTGTGTGTGTGTGTGTGTGTGTGTGTGTGTGTGTGTGTGTGTGTGTGTGTGTGTGTGTGTGTGTGTGTGTGTGTGTGTGTGTGTGTGTGTGTGTGTGTGTGTGTGTGTGTGTGTGTGTACTGTATAGATATGGAGGGGTCATTAGCAAGCATGAGATAGCAACCCCTGCGAACATATGTGCTTATGTGAGCCTTTCCACCCTGCAGGACTGGCCTGGTTCTGGCTCTCAATATCTCTCACCCTCCATTTCTCCCTCCATCTTTCTCTCTCTCTCCCTCTATCTCTCTCTCTCTCTCCCTCCATCTCTATCTCTCTCTCCCTCCCTCCATCTCTCTCTCTCTCTCCCTCCATCTCTCTCTCTCTCTCTCCCTCCATCTCTCTCTCCCTCCCTCCGTCTCTCTCTCTCTCCCTCCATCTCTCTCTCTCTCCATCTCTCTCTCTCCCTCCATCTTTCACTCTCCCTCAATATCTCTCTCCCTCCATCTATCTCTCTCCCCCCATCTCTCTCTCCCTCCCTCCATCTCTCTCTCTGTCCCTCCATCTCTCTTTCTCCCGCCGTCTCTCTTTCTCCATTTCTCTCCCTCCACCTCTCTCCCTCCATCTCCCTCCCTCCACCTCTCTCCCTCCATCTCCCTCCCTCCATTTATCTCCCTCCACCTCTCTCCCTCCATCTCCCTACCTCCATCTTTCTCCCTCCCTCTCTCCCTCCCTCTCTCGCTCCTTCTGTCTCCCTCCCTCCCTCTCTCCCTCCACCGCTCTCCCTCCACCGCTCTCCCTCAGTCTCGCTCTCCCTCAGTCTCTCTCCTTCCACTTCTCTCTCTCAGCCTAGAGTGACCCCCCTGTCCACTCCAGAGGGGCTGTGTCAGCTGGGCTGGATAGGTGGATCAATGCTGGGGAGACAGCCTCATAATAGCCTGGATTAATGATGAAAAATCTGGCGTCACCAACTGAGCCCCTGGACATTTATCACTCGGGAGGGCGGCTGCCAATTGGCGGCTCTTAGCACCCACTGACACTAGAAGGCTGGACAGAGGCTGCTGCTGCTACTGTCTACAGCTAGAGCCCTAATGGAGGTAGGTGCTCTCTGGGGTCTTGGCCCTGGGCTGCTGGGCAGGATGGATACTCTTAGATGGACACGAGAGCTGCTGCTGCTATTGCTGATGATTTTATAGCCCTGTTCTGCTGTTGCTACTGCTAGTGGTGTTTCCACTGTTGATATTTAAGAAAGCTGCCAGCTTGAACGAGCTGATCCCATCAGTCTCTCACGAAACGGAGAACAATCTCTCTCTCTCTCTCTCTCTCTCTCTCTCTCTCTCTCTCTCTCTCTCTCTCTCTCTCTCTCTCTCTCTCTCTCTCTCTCTCTCTCTCTCTCTCTCTCTCTCTCTCTCTCTCTCCCTCCCTCTCACTCTCTCACTCTCTCACTCTCCTTTGTGTAATATGCCTCGGAGAAGGAGGGGATAAAGGAGAAGAGTGAAGACAGGATCCGCTACATATATTTTCTCCTATCGTGACATTTGGGGCGTAACGTGGAGAGGAAAGGCATTAGGAGTAAGAGAGGGCGAATAAACTGGAGGTTGTGCATTTCTCAAGGCAGACAAATAGAATTCCCATCAACACACCCACACATACATAGAAACAGACAGACAGACAGACAGACAGGACACACAGACACACACACACACACACACACACACACACACACACACACACACACACACACACACACACACACACACACACACACACACACACACACACACACACACACACACACACACACACACACACACACACACCACACACACACACACACAGACACAGACACAGTCACACACACCACAGACACACAAACCCATCCCGGTTCTCCATTACCACATTGTGATAATGGGCCCAGAAACAATCTCTTTGTGCTGCAATTATGTCCTCCAGAGGGAGAGAGATATAGAGAGATATAGAGAGATATAGAGAGATATAGAGAGGGAGAGGGAGAGGGAGAGGGAGAGGGAGACGGAGACGGAGACGGAGAGGGAGAGGGAGAGGGAGAGGGAGAGGGAGACGGAGAGGGAGACGGAGACGGAGAGGGAGAGGGAGAGGGAGAGGGAGACGGAGAGGGAGACGGAGACGGAGACGGAGAGGGAGAGGGAGAGGGAGAGGGAGAGGGAGAGGGAGAGGGAGAGGGAGAGGGAGAGAGATATAAAGAGGGAGAGGAAGAGAGAGAGATTTCTAGTCCAGACTTTGGTTGAGGATGGATTGGGCCCCAGCTCCAACCCACTCCCCTGGCCTTCTGTTGCCTGACAGAGAGAAGAGTAGAGACAGGACTATTACAGGCCTGTCACAGGAGGAGCTGCTCCTTGAGAAATATACCACTGCTGGCCTTTAAATGCTGCCTCAATTACTTTTCAGAATCTGTCCAGCCAGAGTAATGTTGCCCAGGAGAGAGACAGGTCAGAGTCATGTTGCCCAGGAGAGACACAGGCCAGAGTAATGTTGCCCAGGAGAGAGACAGGTCAGAGTCATGTTGCCCAGGAGAGAGACAGGCCAGAGTCATGTTGCCCAGGAGAGAGACAGGTCCGAGTCATGTTGCCCAGGAGAGAGACAGGCCAGAGTCATGTTGCCCAGGAGAGAGACAGGTCAGAGTCATGTTGCCCAGGAGAGAGACAGGCCAGAGTCATGTTGCCCAGGAGAGAGACAGGTCAGAGTCATGTTGCCCAGGAGAGAGACAGGCCAGAGTCATGTTGCCAAGGAGAGAGACATGTCAGAGTCATGTTGCCAAGGAGAGAGACAGGTCAGAGTCATGTTGCCCAGGAGAGAGACATGTCAGAGTCATGTTGCCCAGGAGAGAGACAGGCCAGAGTCATGTTGCCAAGGAGAGAGACATGTCAGAGTCATGTTGCCCAGCAGAGAGACAGGCCAGAGTCATGTTGCCCAGGAGAGAGACAGGCCAGAGTCATGTTGCCCAGGAGAGAGACAGGCCAGAGTCATGTTGCCCAGGAGAGAGACATGTCAGAGTCATGTTGCCAAGGAGAGAGACAGGTCAGAGTCATGTTTCCCAGGAGAGAGACATGTCAGAGTCATGTTGCCCAGGAGAGAGACAGGCCAGAGTCATGTTGCCCAGGAGAGAGACAGGTCAGAGTCATGTTGCCCAGGAGAGAGACATGTCAGAGTCATGTTGCCCAGGAGAGAGTCAGGTCAGAGTCATGTTGCCCAGGAGAGAGACAGGTCAGAGTCATGTTGCCCAGGAGAGAGACAGGCCAGAGTCATGTTGCCCAGGAGAGAGACAGGCCAGAGTCATGTTGCCAAGGAGAGAGACATGTCAGAGTCATGTTGCCAAGGAGAGAGACATGTCAGAGTCATGTTGCTCAGGAGAGAGACAGGCCAGAGTCATGTTGCCCAGGAGAGAGACAGGCCAGAGTCATGTTGCCCAGGAGAGAGACAGGCCAGAGTCATGTTCCCAGGAGAGAGACAGGCCAGAGTCATGTTGCCAAGGAGAGAGACAGGCTGGGAACAGCTACTGTGGGGTTATTCTCTGATAGAATAGAAACCGTCTCCTATCCACCATTCCACTGGGATGCACCAACTAAAAGTCATTGAAGATACACAGAAGCATACCTTGTAGTCATTAGATATTCATCAGCTGTTTATTCACTAACACAAAGGAGTCTTTCACAGACTCCCTAAACAAGGGTGAAGTCCATTGTGACTGTCCTTAGAGAGCGTATGTAAACATGACTGTCCTTAGAGAGCGTATGTAAACATGACTGTCCACTCCACCTGCCTTTTAGCTCCAGTGTGTGTGTGTGTGTGTGTGTGTGTGTGTGTGTGTGTGTGTGTGTGTGTGTGTGTGTGTGTGTGTGTGTGTGTGTGTGTGTGTGTGTGTGGGTGTGTGTGTGTGTGTGTGTGTGTGTGGTTTGAACCAGACAAAAGGCCCTGTGAGAGGGATGCCACACAGCGAGCCTTAGACAGGCCATGTGCCGTCCCCCTGTGCATGTTTAAATATGGAACATGTATGAAAGGCCATTCACCTTATAGTGACCCCAGACCTGGTACTGTCTGTCTGGCTCGGCGGGGCATGGTTTAGGAAGCCCCCACTGCCTTCTGCTCTTATTTATGTTCTGCTCTGTGTCTTCGAGTGCTGGGGAGCTGTCTTTCCTAAACATCCCAGGCAGATAGGACCACTCCCTTCCCTTGAAGCATACAGCATATAACACAGCCCTCTTTCTATGCTTCATAAAAAGGCCAGGCAGATAAAAGCGCTCACTACCCCTCAGTCCCAAAAACAGGGAGGATGGATAACACCACCAGGGAGGGGGGGGGGGGGGGGGGGGATTTCTGATTCCTGATTCCCAGTCTTCCAGTTCCAACCTCTCTGTGCTGTGGCAGAGCAGTACATCCTGTCCCAGGCAGGCTGCTGTGGCAGAGCAGTACATCCTGTCCCAGGCAGGCTGCTGTGGCAGAGCAGTAAATCCTGTCCCAGGCAGGCATCTGTGGCAGAGCCGTAAATCCTGTCCCAGGCAGGCATCTGTGGCAGAGCCGTAAATCCTGTCCCAGGCAGGCTGCTGTGGCACTAATGGACAGAGGGCCTCTATCCAGGAATGTGTAACACAAGCAGATATCAGGAACCGATGCTGTGGGTGGGGATGGGAAGGGGGGCAATTAAGTGCGTGGCGCAGGGAGGAAGCAGGCAGGAATGGCAGTGTGTGGACCAGTGATAAGGACAGTGGCTCAGTCATTACTCATCCTCCTCCGACAACAGCAAATAAGCTGCCTGCAGATGACTGGGTTGCGCTGGCAGCCTCCAAAAGGTTTTCCTCGCCACTGTGTGGTGGAACAGAGGGGATAAGGGATAGATAGTGGTGCATAACACATTTCATCACGCTAGGAAAGACAGGGGGAAAAAATTGGTGTGTGCAATTTTGTAGAAGGAAAAGTAATTCAGAGAAACGAGGCGATTCTGCAGGCTGGCTCGTTTAAAAGCAATTAAGATTAATTAAGTGACGCTGGTGGCCCTTTGTATTTCTGATAGCAGGTTTTATTATTGCTAAAGTGCCGCATTAATGGGGTGTTTTGCGTCATTATTTAGAAGGCATTTCTTTACAAAATATGACAAATACCATAACAGAAAGGGCTGAGTAAACCTCCTCAGACACCAACAGCTACAGGATGCGGCATAATCAGCATCTCTTGCAATGCAGATGATACCAATAATAATTTGCAAAACAATTTTCCACCATCAATTATTCCATTTGTATCACCCAAATACAAAACTCTAGTAAGCAAAAAGTAAAGAAGGTGTGTTTGTACCTCCAACTCCAGCAGGTGAAAATCAAAGCTATGGACTTATCGCGAAGCTCAGCGCTCAGGCAATTAGCCACAATAAATGCTTAGTTAAGAATCCCTCCTGTCTTATGCTTTATGTGTTAAAACATTCCTCCATGGCCTCTGCCTCCTAAATGATCCTGACTGAGAGTAAGAACACACTTCCATCCTAAACACTCTCACCTTCATAAACCTCATAAACCAGACTCATAAACCAGACTCCTCCATCTGTTTCAGTCTCTGAGTCATCTCTCTCAGTGTGCTGCTGAGGCATGCACACAATCATACACTGGTTTAAGATGAGGGGAGGACAGAGGTGTTTGTTGAAGGTCAGTTTTGGTCACTCTCAGCATCTCTCTCCTTTCAATGTTGAGGCTCAGCCACTACTGTCAGCCAGTCAAGACAGTCATTCAGCCAGTCAGTGAGCTAGCTGGGATAACAGAAACAGGCAGGCAAGCAGGCGGTCCTCAGGATGGATCCTGATGGCCTGTACTCTATTCTCCCTCATCATCAGCACGTCCTCTGTCAGCCTGATCCAGAGGCTTGGCCTTGGACTAAGGACATCCTTCCTGTCTGTCTGTCTGTCTGTATGTCTGTCTGTATGTCTGTCTGTATGTCTGTCTGTATGTCTGTCTGTCTGTCTGTCTGTATGTCTGTCTGTCTGTATGTCTGTCTGTATGTCAAAGACAGGCACGACAAGTAGATGCATGTTGTTTCATGTGTAGCAGGATTCGGATGTGAAGGTTGAACCACTTGTCATGGGATTGAGACCTGAGCGTGGAGCAGGGCAGCTCATGGACTGAGGAAACTGTGACACTCTCATTGTCATCTGTGACATTTATCATTGTCCCCTTCAAATCTGGCTTCCGCCATCTCACACCCCTTTTAGTATCATACGGTACGCCACTTAAGGATTATTTGAGCCCCCAGTTCAAAATGCATAGGGAGCATGGAACTTACTGAAGGAGAAAAGAAACAACAAAACATTTCAGCCGATTCCAATTTCTGAAGAAATAAATCTATAAGCAATTTTTCCACTGCGCTCCTTTCCTTTACTCCGCACTAATACGGCCCAGGAAAGGGATGCTGATCTCAGCCATTCTCAGCCCCAAGCAGGGAGTCAGGGAGCCATGCAGGCAACCACGGAGCCC
The DNA here is from genome assembly GCF_045679555.1 of Salvelinus alpinus. Lineage (NCBI taxonomy): Eukaryota > Metazoa > Chordata > Actinopteri > Salmoniformes > Salmonidae > Salvelinus > Salvelinus alpinus. The sequence goes on from NC_092107.1 coordinate 34,916,336, forward strand.
AGCGCTCCTCCTTCTCCCTGGCCTCCAGCGGTGTGTGTGAGAGAGAGGCGGGTGAGAACAGGCCAGTCCTCCAACCAGCACTCCAACCAGGAATAGAACCACTCCATCCCACTCAACCCAATCACAACACGGATCCCTGAAGACTGGAGCTGAACTGGGCTGAAATATGTCATTAACCTAACGTCTACAGCAGAGTGAACGATGATACAGGTAAAGTTATACAGCATTCTTTTTTTAAATGTCTCTATTTTTACAGAGAACTGGTTGAACAGCATGTGAAAAACACAGGTAATCTCTTTAAAACTGGTTGAACAGCATGTGAAAAACACAGGTAATCTCTTTAAAACTGGTTGAACAGCATGTGAAAAACACAGGTAATCTCTTTAAAACTGGTTGAACAGCATGTGAAAAACACAGGTAATCTCTTTAAAACTGGTTGAACAGCATGTGAAAAACACAGGTAATCTCTTTAAAACTGGTTGAACAGCATGTGAAAAACACAGGTAATCTCTTTAAAACTGGTTGAACAGCATGTGAAAAACACAGGTAATCTCTTTAAAACTGGTTGAACAGCATGTGAAAAACACAGGTAATCTCTTTAAAACTGGTTGAACAGCATGTGAAAAACACAGGTAATGTCTTTAAAACTGGTTGAACAGCATGTGAAAAACACAGGTAATCTCTTTAAAACTGGTTGAACAGCATGTGAAAAACACAGGTAATCTCTTTAAAACTGGTTGAACAGCATGTGAAAAACACAGGTAATCTCTTTAAAACTGGTTGAACAGCATGTGAAAAACACAGATCAACTCTTTAAAACTGGTTGAACAGCATGTGAAAAACACAGGTAATCTCTTTAAAACTGGTTGAACAGCATGTGAAAAACACAGATCAACTATTTACAATAAATCAGAACTAGAACAAGGGCTGGAGAGAGGATAGTTCTGTTGGACAGGAGTATGTGTGTGTGTGTTGTGTTGTGGTGTGTGTGTGTGTGTGTGTGTTGTGTTGTGTTGTGGTGTGTGTGAGTGTGTGTGTGAGTGTGAGTGTGCGTGTGTGTGTGTGTGTGTGTGTGTGTGTGTGTGTGTGTGTGTGTGTGTGTGTGTGTGTGTGTGTGTGTGTGTGTGTGTGTGTGTGTGTGTGTGTGTGTGTGTGTGTGTGTGTGTGTGTGTGTGTGTGTGAGTGTGTGCATGTATATGTGTGTGATGACTGAGCCTGTTTGGCACAGTGTCTCAGAGAGGAAGTAGAATGGCAGAGGGCTACATTGTGCCACCTCAGTGTGCCGTCCCAGTGTGCCGTCCCAGTGACCGTCAGCTGCTTGGTATTGGCAGACTTTCTGTTTAATTAGCTGGAAGTAATCAAACGCTGAGAGATTAACACCCCAAAAATACTGTACACCACATGATAAACCCACTGGAGAAAGAATGATCCAATGGAGGAAAACAACGACTATTTGCTTGTGTGTGTGTGTGTGTGTGTGTGTGTGTGTGTGTGTGTGTGTGTGTGTGTGTGTGTGTGTGTGTGTGTGTGTGTGTGTGTGTGTGTGTGTGTGTGTGTGTGTGTGTGTGTGTGTGGTGTTGCCGCTCCTTTAGAGCAATGCCAGCTGGGTTTAAGTACACAGATGCATACAGCAACATACGGACATGAACATGTACATAAACAGGCAGCTTTCAACTGCTCATTTGCAGCAATTACTTTCCGCTGCTCTGCCTCACCGTATGAGGGTGTCTCTTTCCTCCAGATCTGATCCTCTGTATGCCGTTGTAGCAACATGGTGGGGTGAGGCAGCAGAGCCCCATGTCTCTGTCACAGCTCCCTCCCCTCTCACCTCCAGAGCAGGAACAGGTGTACCCACTGCCCACTCTGGGGCTCCCCCTATGGCTGTATGCTCACCACACACACTCAGCCTGGACACAGAGCCAACAGCTCACACACAACCTTGACCTTTTCCCAGAGACACAGGGGTGCAGGGGGATCAGCGGCACGGACAGGGGGGCGGAGAGGGGCGGACGTTGGAGCGTGGAGCTGAATTTGAGAGCGGAGCTGGGGAGGGATCCAGGAGTCAGGCATGGTTTGCCAAATGACACACTGTTCTGTGTGACCTTTGAGCAGTGAGACGTGGAAATGAATGACGATGACAATTCATTCATTAATTAGTTCAGGAGAATGAATCAAAGACAAAGTTAAGTAGCCTCTCCTTCAACTGCATTGAAAGTTCAGAGCCCTAAACTAGTGTGCATGGATGAAATCTCTCCCTTCCTTCCGTCCTTCCTGCTGGCATATAGAAGGCATGAGTAGAGGAGCTCTGTTAAAAAGAGCAGCCCAGCTCAGAAATGGTGAAGCAACCTGAGCCATGCCAGGCCCTTTCCTGCAGTTGAATGACAAAAGTGCACTCTAATGGTCTCATGGGCGGGAAACCAGGTTCAAATATACAACTTGGTTAATAAACTCACACTATGGTGTATACCATGGTGGGTGTACAGTAACGTGGCCAGAGAAGCGGGCTGTGGGTGTGTTTTGTGTTGATCCTTTGTTTCAGCTAAGAGTCAGTGGGCGAGACGGACCTTCCTGGCTTTGATGAGTGTAATTATACTTAAAGAGTGCCGCAGGAACGCATGTATTATGCAGCTAGCACAGGCCTCCTCTCTCCCCCAGCTCCACACACACAGACAGGGCCTGCAGACACTCACAGCCTCAGCTCCCATCACCACAGACCAGCCACAGCTACAGGGCTACAGCTCTGCCGCCTCGCCCCCTGCTGTTGGTGCAGGCATAGAGACACAGAGAGACACATACACACCAAGCCCAACACCCACACACAGAGAGACACACACACACCAAGCCCAACACCCACACACAGAGAGACACACACACACCAAGCCCAACACCCACACACAGAGAGACACATACACACCAAGCCCAACACCCACACACAGAGAGACACATACACACCAAGCCCAACACCCACACACAGAGAGACACATACACACCAAGCCCAACACCCACACACAGAGAGACACATACACACCAAGCCCAACACCCACACACAGAGAGACACATACACACCAAGCCCAACACCCACACACAGAGAGACACACACACACCAAGCCCAACACCCACACACAGAGAGAGCTTTAGGGTTGCAGTCAGTATATGCTGTTTCCTGGAGGTCCTCTGACTAACAAGAATAACAATGACCCTCCCACACACACTCTTCCACCCACACTCACACACTCTTCCACCCACACTCACACCTACACGCCCACACACACTCACACACCCACACACACTCTTCCACCCACCCACACTCAAACACCCACACACACTCTTCCACCCACACACACTCTTCCACTCACACTCACACACCCACACACACTCTTCCACCCACACTCACACACCCACACACACTCTTCCACCCACACACACCCACACACCCACACACTCTTCCACCCACACTCACACCCACACACACACACACACACTCTTCCACCCATATACACACACTTTTCCACCCACCTACCCACACACACACACACACTCTTCCACCCATACACACACACACTCTTCCACCCACACACACACACACACACTCTTCCACCCACCCACACTCACACACCCACACAAACACAATGATGGCCATTATGGCTATGGTACAAGGATAAATAAACATGTAAATGAATAAACCGACATGTGAATATCAGTTAGTAGCCTTCAGACTTTATAGACTCCAGAGTTGGAGGTTGATCCTCATTGATGAAATTGATTTGTGGACCTCCAACTGTCCATCGTATTGGGGGAAGTGGAATTGGAATTGAGTGGAAGGTCTCTGTGGATTGGTCATTGACCAGGGGGAATTGATCGATGGAACTTGCCTCAGAATGAACTGGCACCAATGATCACATAATGAAACAATGCAGACAGATTTCTATTTGTGATGCGGATGAGATTTGTTTATTTGTTTGTTTGTCTGTTTGTGTGTGAGCGTATGTGCGAGTTGTCGTGAGTAACCTGTGTCTTATCACTCTTAACCCACAGTTATGACTGGGCCTGCAGCGTGTCTGTGTGTGTGTGTGTTTGTGTGTGTGTGTGTGTGTGCATGTGCGTCAGTATGTGTGTGTGTGTGTGTTTGTGTGTGTGTGTGCATGTGTGTGTGTGCAGGTGTGTGTTTGCAGGTGTGTGTGTGTGTGTGTGCAGGTGTGTGTGTGCAGGTGTGTGCATGTGTGCATATTAAATCACACAGGCATGAGTGTGTATAAATGGACACACACCATCTCTTTATCAATCTATTTTACGCGGTGCTTCTTACACTTCACTCTCTCATGCATTTATCATGTGAGATAGATTGCGTGTCCATCTCTGAAGCTAACACCACTTTACAGGCATGGAGTCAGTCAGTCAGTCCCTCTGTCTGTGTGCCCCAGTCTGTCTGTATGGGAATGTCAATGTGCTCCCTTCTATCTTCTGTCTGTCTGTCTCGCGGTCTGCCTGCCTGCCTATCTGTCCATCTGCCTGGTTCATGAATCCTTTAAGTCAGTAGGAGGAAATGCCTGCCTTTCTACTCTCCCCCTCTTTTTCCCTGTCTCTCTTCTCTCCCCCTCTCTTCTTTCCCTATCTCTCTATTCTCTCCCCCTCTCTTCTTTCCCTATCTCTCTCTTCTCTCCCCCTCTCTTCTTTCCCTATCTCTCTCTTCTCTCCCCCTCTCTTCTTTCCCTGTCTCTCTTCTCTCCCCTTCTCTTTTTTCCCTGTCTCTCTTCTCTCCCCCTCTCTTCTTTCCCTATCTCTCTCTTCTCTCCCCCTCTCTTCTTTCCCTGTCTCTCTTCTCTCCCCCTCTCTTTTTTCCCTGTCTCTCTTCTCTCCCTCTCTTCTTTCCCTATCTCTCTTTTCTCTCCCACTCCTCTCTTTCCTCTCCCCCTCCCTTCTTGCCCTGTCTCTCTTTTCTCTCTTCTTTCCCTGTCTCTCTTGTCTCTCTCTCCCTCTCTTATTTCCCTCTCCCATCTCCCCAGCCCTCATCTAACATTAATGGCTGTTGGTTTTTTAATGAGGAAGTGTGTGTCTGTGTGGAGTGTCCATGGGGGTTTTGTGATGGGGGAGGGGAGAGGGGGGTTCTGGTGCACAACATGTCCCCCGGCTGTGAGGCTCAAACGCTGGCGTAGCAGGGGGTGGGACAGAGGGGGGTACACTCAGTAAATATTCCCATGCTCTGTCTCCTCTAACCTTCAACAACATAACAAGCCCAACACTGTGTAAAAAGGCAGAGCATTATCATAATAGACATGCCTGTGTAATGTTGCTATCAGGGACTTGGTGAAACATAATGTGCTCAGTAGGATATCATTATGGATGTGTTTGTACCTTTTCACTGTAGCTCTTTTAGAGGTGCCTTGTTGAATTAAAAAGACTTGTTAGAAACATACAGGTAAAATAATTTTAAATATTTCTTAAAAACGCAATTAGGTACAAAAAACTGGATGGGGCTGGTGTGTGTGTGTGTGTGTGTGTGTGTGTGTGTGTGTTTGTGTGCATGTTTAAAGGGGGTGAGGTCATTACCCTTCAGGACCCTCTTCCAGTACCTATTTGTGAAGCCACCAAAGCGTTCACTACAACACGCTCCTTTATATCAGTTACATATTTACAATCTAATAGGAAGCCACTGGGCTGTGGCCACAAAATTGACTTTTCTCTTTCGGTCCACCTTTCTTTTGTAAGCAATAATGGTGGAAACACTCACCAGCTGCCACATCCCAAGCCACTTCATAAAAAAACAATTGGAAGGGAGAGGAGAGCAATAGAGAGAGAGAGGGTTGGAGAAAGGGGTGCAGGGAGGAGGAGATGGGGAGAGTGTTGGAATTGATTTGGTGGACCCCAATTGACTGTAGCAGGTGGGTATTTCAGAGTGCTGATGGCTAGCCAGAATATATAGAATGTATAGATATGTGTTGGTTAGGGTATATATAGAGGGCAATAAAGAGTTAATGCTTCTGTGGTTAAAACAGTACCTTCTTTTCATTGGACAGATGTGAAACACCTCTTCATAAAGCGAAGCAAGCCCCTAAAGAACAGTGGAATGTCTTTTTTGTTTGTTTTCGGATCTCCTTATTAAAAGCTGTAGAATATCTCAATCTATTTACTTTCACTTAGGAATGAGCATATTATTAAATGTGTGAGGGTGGTTTATTTTTCTAGTAATGAGTAAGGTCGTGTCGGTAGAACAACGTCAGTAGTAGTCCAACAAGGTACCCTCTGCCCTACCCTCCAAGCCCACTTTATCTGCTCAAAGGGTTGAGCTCACCAATTCAGGTCGTACAAATGTATGCCACTGAAGACTGGAATTACACAGAACAAAGACATTGAGAAGTCCTGTCCGCCAATTAAATATAGAAAATAGCTTTCATCATTGTATGATTAATTAAGGAGGCCATTAATGAGACAAAGAGAGAGAGAGAGAGAGAGAGAGAGAGACAGAGAGACAGAGACAGAGAGACAGAGAGACAGAGAGACAGAGAGAGACAGAGAGAGACAGAGAGAGACAGAGAGAGACAGAGAGAGACAGAGAGAGAGAGAGAGAGAGAGAGAGAGAGAGTGAGAGAGAGAGAGAGAGAGAGAGGTGATATAGTCTATGGGTTGTAGTCAGTAGGCATCCCTCTCTGCGGGTTATAATTCAGCTGGGATGCAGACAGCAGAGGGAATGACAGACACTACCAGACTAGTGATGATGAAGCACCTTGGCCTTTAGGATTTCATTTCCGCACAGCATTTATCTCATCCCCATTCATTCAGCCTGGTCTGGCCTTCACCCACAGACACAGAGGCATACGAGCCACACAGTCATTATCCAACCACGATCCATGCTTAATAACACCTAGTTCTGTCCCCAAATGGAATAAAGTGCCTCACAGGGAACAAAGCTCTACATGTTTTGGGAGTGAAAGGGGGTAGAAAGAGAGAGAGAAAGATACACAGAGAAAGAGATAGATAGAAAGAGAAAGACAGAGATGTGGCTGGGGCAGACTTCTCAGAGTGTGTATCAGTTTAGTTCCAGAACACATGCCCAGAGTAAGGCCTGTCAGGATGACGACAACTTCACAGCTTAATGAAGACTGCCATCTGTTTCCCTCCCTACATACACCATCTCTCTCTATATATATCTATCTACTGTATATATACAGTGGGGAGAACAAGTATTTGATACACTGCCGATTTTGCAGGTTTTCCTACTTACAAAGCATGTAGAGGTCTGTAATTTTTATCATAGGTACACTTCAACTGTGAGAGACGGAATCTAAAACAAAAATCCAGAAAATTACATTGTACGATTTTTAAGTAATTCATTTGCATTTTATTGCATGACGTAAGTATTTGATCACCTACCAAGCAGTAAGAATTCCGGCTCTCACAGACCTGTTAGTTTTTCTTTAAGAAGCCCTCCTGTTCTCCACTCATTACCTGTATTAACTGCACCTGTTTGAACTCGTTACCAGTATAAAAGACACCTGTCCACACACTCAATCAAACAGACTCCAACATCTCCACAATGGCCATGACCAGAGAGCTGTGTAAGGACATCAGGGATAGAATTGTAGACCTGCACAAGGCTGGGATGGGCTACAGGACAATAGGCAAGCAGCTTGGTGAGAAGGCAACAACTGTTGGCGCAATTATTAGAAAATGGAAGAAGTTCAAGATGACGGTCAATCACCCTCGGTCTGGGGCTCCATGCAAGATCTCACCTCGTGGGGCATCAATGATCATGAGGAAGGTGAGGGATCAGCCCAGAACTACACGGCAGGACCTGGTCAATGACCTGAAGAGAGCTGGGACCACAGTCTCAAAGAAAACCATTAGTAACACACTACGCCGTCATGGATTAAAATCCTGCAGCGCACGCAAGGTCCCCCTGCTCAAGCCAGCGCATGTCCAGGCCCGTCTGAAGTTTGCCAATGACCATCTGGATGATCCAGAGGAGGAATGGGAGAAGGTCATGTGGTCTGATGAGACAAAAATAGAGCTTTTTGGTCTAAACTCCACTCACCGTGTTTGGAGGAAGAAGAAGGATGAGTACAACCCCAAGAACACCATCCCAACCGTGAAGCATGGAGGTGGAAACATCATTCTTTGGGGATGCTTTTCTGCAAAGGGGACAGGACGACTGCACTGTATTGAGGAGAGGATGGATGGGGTCATGTATCGCGAGATCTTGGCCAACAACCTCCTTCCCTCAGTAAGAGCATTGAAGATGGGTCATGGCTGGGTCTTCCAGCATGACAACGACCCAAAACACACAGCCAGGGCAACTAAGGAGTGGCTCCGTAAGAAGCATCTCAAGGTCCTGGAGTGGCCTAGCCAGTCTCCAGACCTGAACCCAATAGAAAATCTTTGGAGGGAGCTGAAAGTCCGTATTGCCCAGCGACAGCCCCGAAACCTGAAGGATCTGGAGATGATCTGTAGGGAGGAGTGGGCCAAAATCCCTGCTGCAGTGTGTGCAAACCTAGTCAAGAACTACAGGAAACGTATGATCTCTGTAATTGCAAACAAAGGTTTCTCTACCAAATATTAAGTTCTGCTTTTCTGATGTATCAAATACTTATGTCATGCAATAAAATGCAAATTAATTACTTAAAAATCATACAATGTGATTTTCTGGATTTTTGTTTTAGATTCCGTCTCTCATAGTTGAAGTGTACCTATGATAAAAATTACAGACCTCTACATGCTTTGTAAGTAGGAAAACCTGCAAAATCGGCAGTGTATCAAATACTTGTTCTCCCCACTGTATATATCTCACTCTCTCACCCTGTTTTCTCCATGACTCTGTGTTTGCCAGAAGGAGGGAGGTAAAATACTTCAGCAGTCCAGTGACTAAACTGACATGCCTCTCAATTTCACCCATTCCACCTTAATTGGCAAGTGGTAACATTTTCCCCCAAACTGCTGTTAGGCAGAATCATAAAGAACACAGAGAAAGTCATGCCAACTACTGAGCTACAACACCCCCGTCAACATTCCCTGAGCGCTCTGACTACGTGACACAACTCCATCATGACATGCTTGATGACTCTGCATGTTAGACAGACAGCAAGAACAAAACGGAGAGGCTAATCCACCCCTGCCTCCCCTGGATAAAGGACCATGTCCCCAAAGTCTCTCCCCACCCTTCACCAGAGAGAAGCTGGGGTAGGGGGCAAGAGGGGCTGTCTCAGGAAGGGACCGGACAGCAGGTCTCACATTAATGTCCTTCCCCTCAATGCCCTTCACTGGCCAGAGGAAACCCTAAACACAAACAGACACCCCTAAAACATCTGCTCAATCAGCCTCCCCCCCCCCCCCACGCATGCTAGCCCCTGAACAGATATCTGCCTGGGAACTGGACTCAGGCCTGAGCATGCCCACTGTAGAATGGCACTGGCCTCCGTCTGCCAGTCTGTGCCCTCCTCCTGTGAGCCAGCACATCGGGGGGGGGGGGGGGGGGGCACGCTGGCACTGCCTAGGTACCATGGCGAGACAGGCAGATTGATGGTCCCTCCACCACTGGCTTGGCACCTTCCAATCTGGGTACACATCCATCCTGCTGACCACTCCTATGGCACAATCTGCATACTGCCACCACCCCCACCACAGCAGGTGCTGCCACTCTCAAACCCCTGGGACACTCAATTAATATGCAGGTGTTAATAGGTGGAGCTAGCCACTAATTGCACGCTGGAACAGGATTATGTTTAATATTAGAATACATTACGCTTCGGCTGCCGCGCGTGGCAGCAAATGAATTAAGACAACACATTATTTAGGGGTGCGCGGCGCGGGGCAAATGGAGACTGACAGCTTGGAGAAGGTTGACACTCAACAGGGCAGCTGTTGCTCACATCTGTTGGCTCCCCATGCTGAGGCTCTTAGCAGCTCTTTGATGGGAGCACCTCACATAATTAGTTGATTATTTTCTGTTTCTCTGTTATGTACTGCTCATGCCACAGTCTGCAACAGCACAACACAAAACAAAGGATGGGGCCAGGTCATGGAATACCAGGACATAATACTGTGCAGACACAAAATAGACAGGCCAAATGGTTCTACAGCTCTCCTCAGGTTACTGTCTGATCAAATCAAATCCAATTGTATTCATCACATGCTTCGTAAAGTAACAGTGAAATGCTTACGGGCCCTTCCCAACAACGCAGAAAGAAAGAAAATAGAGAAACAATAATAGAATTCATAATAGATGCACAATGAGTAACATGGATATATACATGGGGTACCAGTACCAAGTCCATGTGCAGGGCTCCGAGGTAATTGAGGTAGATAATGTGTGTACATATAACTAGGAATAAAGTGACAGATTGTAAACAGTAGCAGCAGCGTATGTGATGAGTCAAAAACGTTAGTGCAAAAAGGGTCAATGCAGATAGCCCAGGTAGCTATTTTAATAAATATTTAACTAACTATACTGAACAAAAATATAAACACAACATGCAAAGTGTTGGTCCCATGTTTCATGAGCTGAAATAAAAGATCTCAGAAATGTTCCATACGCCTTATTTCTCCCCAAGCAATGTGTTTACATCCCTGGTAGTGAGCATTTCTCCTTTGCCAAGAAAATCCATCCATATTAATCCATAATCCATTCATATTTTTGTTCAGTGTATTTAGCAGTCTAAAGATGAGAGACAGTGAGGACATGCTCAGTAGGCTGTTCCACCAACCCAACAACCAGAACTCAGACCCAGAACACGACGATCACCACCTGAAATAAACACCTCTGCTCTAAAGCACTCACTGGTGGCTTGAAGGATAACATTCAGATAAATAATACTTATTGTTAAACTGTAACTGTGTCAGTGATTCCACAGCACTTCTTTCCTCCTCTATTCCTTCTCGTTCCCACGGCCACAGAGAAGGCAGGCAAGGACAAGGAAGTGACACGTTTCCTCCTCCTTCTTTCACCAAGTCCCTAATGAGCATGTCACTAGCAGAATTAATTTCTTATTGTTTAATTGATCCCCAAACAGCTCTCATCCATCATAGGGCCATTCAATATCTTACTGTTTTCATCTCCGTCTGCCCCTAATCATACCTCTACAGCACTGGCTATTACATAGAGCCACACTTTCAACACGCTCTAGCAATCTTTATCATGCACAGACTGGGCCTAAACACACACACACACACACACACACACACACACACACACACACACACACACACACACACACACACACACACACACACACACACACACACACACACACACACACTAAAAGCATGTAGCAGATTGAAGTCTGCTTCCATTAAAAATGCACTGAAACGAGCAGGGGGGGGGGGAGGGGATGCAGAAGCAGTAGCAGTAGCCTCCTGGTAGGCTCCAGCAATGAGGCCTGAAACACTGGGGTATGCTGGAACATCTGTGCTACATTAATGATACCTACTGCAGCTCACTACCTACCAAGAGCAACACGGGAGAGAAGAGGGCTGGGAGGAACACAGGTAATGTGTTTGGAATGTCTCATAATGACAAGCACTAAAAGGATGCTAACATGGTAATGCTAATTCATCACTTCCTTGGCTGTGTAACACTAATGTGTTGTTCACTAGAGTGTGCAGAGTGACGCTTCCTTGGCTGTGTAACACTAATGTGTTGTTCACTAGAGTGTGCAGAGTGACGCTTCCTTGGCTGTGTAACACTAATGTGTTGTTCACTAGAGTGTGCAGAGTGACGCTTCCTTGGCTGTGTAACACTAATGTGTTGTTCACTAGAGTGTGCAGAGTGACACTTCCTTGGCTGTGTAACACTAATGTGTTGTTCACTAGTGTGCAGAGTGACTCTTCCTTGGCTGTGTAACACTAATGTGTTGTTCACTAGTGTGCAGAGTGACTCTTCCTTGGCTGTGTAACACTAATGTGTTGTTCACTAGTGTGCAGAGTGACTCTTCCTTGGCTGTGTAACACTAATGTGTTGTTCACTAGAGTGTGCAGAGTGACACTTCCTTGGCTGTGTAACACTAATGTGTTGTTCACTAGAGTGTGCAGAGTGACGCTTCCTTGGCTGTGTAACAGCAGAGTAATGGCTGTGCGTGTCCTATTTAGATGCAGGAGTGATGGTGGTGGTGTGTGAGGGCTGTCGTGTCTGAGGGACCACGGACCACGGGAGGAGGGCAGGACCACACCACGCCCCTCCTGTCCACTCCCTGACACGCCAACGTAATGAATGGCCCCACTAACGAACAGTTTGCTTATTGATTATGGGGAAAACAGGGTATTACTCACTAAATGACGGCAGGCCCAAGGGATGCTGGGACAGTTGGTCAATGCCCAGTGTTTTTCAGCCTGCCCAGACTGGGTAGGTCTTTAAATCTAACCTCTTGGATTAGTCTTAATGCACAGACAGCATTTCAGAAGGAGACATGCTTTATTGTTATTTTATCACATTATTTCATTAGATCCTATAGCATATCATTATAGACCATTGTGTAATTTCCTCATTCATCAATTACGATGAATTCAATTAACCAATGTGATGAATGTCCTCTGTATGGTGCTCCAGGCATTGGCTACGACCAACCCACACAGGTGTGCCAGCCAGCCAGCCAGGGCATTGAGGGAGGATGTGAATTGAAGATTATTTCCTGGCTCTAATCACTGGTTCTATTGTTAATTGACCCAGACAGAAGCTGCTTTAGCAGGAGGTGTATGTACTGGCTCCATTGTCCTTGATTAATTAATTAGCTGACATTATCAAGACTAAACAGAAGTCATTAATGTAGGGCCTGGGTGAGGAGCCTCTCATTTCCCCACGGACCCAAAGTGCCTAGTCTCCACGGCCATGCCCACTGCTCCACAGCCCAGGTCACTTATTCAATCTATAACAACTCATCTGCCATATTAATGATGCTCCAGACAATACGCACAGACATATATGACCCGTTTAATCAAGCTAGGCGTATGTTGCACGTCACTACTTCACAGGAGAGGGATTTAAACGTCTGGAACATGTGAACTTGCATGTGCCTTAATAACAAACATGTATTCCATCTGTAAATATGAATGAAATTGTTAAATTACGAGAACAAAGACAGGAACCTTCCCACTAGCCATGATTGGCTGAGCTAATGGATGGGCTGGACATCCCGGGAGATGAGTTTGGATTGGTCTGCCATGTAGCATCCTTCTGTCTATAACGTGAGCTGCTCAGTATGTGTCGATAATCCTTTATACCACAGCATTTTTGAAAGATAACGTTAGCCATCGAGAGCTACAAAAATATGAATACTTTTCCAGTGAAATAAAGTACTTAAGTAAAATACTTTAAAGTACTACTTAAGTAGTTTTTTGGGGTATCTGTACTTTACTATTTATATTATTGCCTAATTTTACTTTTACTTCACTACATTCCTAAAGAAAATTATGTACTTTTTACTTTTTTCCCCTGACACCTATAATAACTTGTTACGTTTCGACAGGAAAATGGTCCAATTCACACACTTATCAAGAGAACATCCCTGTTCATCCCTACTTTCTCTGATCTGGCGGATTCACTAAACACAAATGCTTAATTGGTAAATTATGTCTGAGTGTTGGAGCGTGCCCCTGGCAATTCACCAATACATAAAAATAAATAAATGATGCTGTCTGGTTTGCTTAATATAAGGAATTTTAAATGGTTTATATTTATACTTTCACTTTTAATACTTAAGTATATTTAAAACCAAATAGTTTTACTCAAGTAGTGTTTACTGGGAGACTTTCACTTGAGTCATTTTCTATTAAGGTATCTTTACTTTTACTCAAGTATGACAATTGAGTATGTTTTCCACCACTGTACTTTTCTCAACAACATTGATTCCCTGAATTTAGCAGGTGCTATCGACATCAGTTGGAAAAAGTTGTGATGGGCTACTTTCTGCACTCGCCGCAGTCAGTGTGAACCGGAGTGACTTGACACAAAGCTGTCCAAACAAGATGTAGCTACAAACAAAACAGAAGTAAATGGTTCCATTCTGCCTTGAAGCATTCATCAATGTATATGGGTAGGAGTTTAGCTACATTTTCAGATATTGTAGGTTTCTAATTTTGTCAGAAAGTCATTTTCATTGCAAGTTAAAGCGTATCGTTAGCTAGCTAGCAAATGTTAGCTTGCTGGCCCGCTAGCTAATGTTACGTGTATGATCTGTGGAGTAATATTCAGAAATCCAGAAATCAATTTGAAATCCATTTGCATTGCTAGCTATAACCTAATGCTAATCCTAACAACCCAGCTAGCTAGCTAACATTGAACCTAGTTGGTTAGCTTTAGCTACCTGCAGATTCATACTACAGCTATGGCAATCAGTTTGTATTGGTAGTAGTATGAGTTGAGATTATGCTAGCTAGCTAGCTACCTTCTGTATCCTGTGCATGTGACAAATAAACATAGATGTTATTTGATATAGTGTGTGTTTAAACAGAGACGGTAATGTGAAGAACAACATGACCTGCACCAAAGTCAGATTAGGATACAGGCCAAGAACTAGATCAAGTGTATTTTACCTGATGTTTTTCCTTATTGTAGGCTACTACTTTTACCACTTTTAGGCCTGAAATCTTTTATTGTTTACTACACTACTCACTCTGTTTAGCACATGGTGTCACGTCTACTACCGCTCCCTCTCTGGCACTCGACGTCACCGGTCCTGGCAACCCATCATTACGTACACTTGCGCCTCATCATTAGGCACACCTGGACTCCATCACTACCCTGATTACTCCCCTTTTGTCTAGCAGCGTCCAGCGTCACTCTTCAGGCACACCTGGACTCCATCACTACCCTGATTACTCCCCTTTTGTCTAGCAGCGTCCAGCGTCACTCTTCAGGCACACCTGGACTCCATCACTACCCTGATTACTCCCCTTTTGTCTAGCAGCGTCCAGCGTCACTCTTCAGGCAGTAATGGTTCAGTTCATGTCCAGACGCTTCTCTTCTAACGCTCCATGTTCGTTATTATTAAACTCAACATCTGCACCTGCTTCCTGACTCCCTGTGTCTACGTTACACATGGGCTCACATCTGAATCCTTAAAGAGATGTGTGAGGCTAAGGCTGAAGAGGGTGTGAACGATGCTGAATGGATGTAGACAAAGAAGAGCTCTCCAGTATGTGTACCAAAGTATTCAAGGGCCATTTTCCCAAAAGTGGGGTTACAAGTATATCAACATTCAAAGCAGAGTTACTTTCCCATTGTTCCTCAACTGCAGTGAATGATATAACATGTTGTAGATCTGAGTATCGGCTTCTATGCAATGTAAAAAACACTATTTCAAATTTTGCTACATAGGGCTGAATCCAGGTGGTGGGTCACATTTCACCAAACCAACACCCCTCCTTCTGTGAACCTCTTCCCATTCTCTTGTTAGTCTTCTCTCATGCCTCCCATTCTAGTGTCTACTGTACCTCAACAAAATCTATATGTTCTCCTCTTTCACCTCTCTCAGATAATTTACTTTCATTTTTCCCGCTCTCTTTCTCTCTAAAGTAAATCTGTTAGGAAATTCACTTTATTTGTTTTAGAATAAAACACTCTATTCTGTTTATTTTGATTCTAAAACAAATTCCTAGTCCTAGCCAATGACAAGCATACATTTAACTTGATTTAGAAACGTGTTGGATTTGCCCCAAACATAACACTTTGTATTCAGGACATAAAGTTAATTTCTTAACAGTTTTATTTTAGTGCCTTATATTTGTATTCTGTATAGGCTTCCTTCTTTTCACTCTGTCATTTAGTTAGTATTGAGGAGAAACTCAGTATAACGGTGTTGATCCATCCTCAGTTTTCTCCTATCACAGCCATTAAACTCTGTAATTGTTTTAAAGTCACCATTGGCCTCATGGTGAAATCCCTGAGCGGTTTCCTTCCTCCCCGGCAACTGAGTTAGGAAGGACGCCTGTATCTTTGTAGTGACTGGGTATATTGCTTTTTAAAATGTTTACCCATCTACCAATAGGTGCCCTTCTTTGCGAGGCATTGGAAAACCTCCCTGGTCTTTGTGGTTGAATCTGTGTTTGAAATTCACTGCTCGACTGAGAGACCTTACAGATAATTGTATTTTTGGGATACAGAGATAGGGTAGTCATTCAAAATTCATGTTAAACACTATAACTGCACATATAGTGAGTCCACACACACGCACGCACGCACGCACGCACGCACGCACGCACGCACTTACGCACACACACACACACACACACACACACACACACACACACACACACACACACACACACACACACACACACACACACACACACACACACACACACACACACACACACACACACACACTGTCTGATACTTTCCAGTGTATATGTACAGTGTGTGTTTAATGAGGGGTCAGTCAGTTGGCTAACAGTGTAGATTGGTCAGTGTGTCGCGTGACCACGCTCCCCATCCAGGGCATTAAAAGGCTCAGCTGCAGGAGCAGGGGAGGGGGGAGAAGGTGGGGGGGGCAGGGGGAGAGGG
The DNA here is from genome assembly GCF_045679555.1 of Salvelinus alpinus. Taxonomy (NCBI): domain Eukaryota; kingdom Metazoa; phylum Chordata; class Actinopteri; order Salmoniformes; family Salmonidae; genus Salvelinus; species Salvelinus alpinus. The sequence continues at coordinate 34,932,819 of NC_092107.1, forward strand.
AGGGGGAGGCAGGGAGCAGGGGGGGGTGCAGGGGGAGAGGGAAGGGGAGAGGGAGGGGGAGGCAGGGAGCAGGGGGGATGCAGGGGGAGAGGGATGGGGAGGCAGGGAGCAGGGGGGATGCAGGGGGAGAGGGATGTGGAGGCAGTGGGCAGCACGCTAAGCTGGGTGGGGCAGGGGGGATGCAGGGGGAGAGGGAGGGGGAGGCAGGGGGGTGAAGGGGGAGAGGGAAGGGGAGGCAGGGAGCAGGGGGGATGCAGGGGGAGAGGGATGGGGAGGCAGTGGGCAGCACGCTGAGCTGGGTGGGGCAGGGGGGATGCAGGGGGAGAGGGAGGGGGAGGCAGGGAGCAGAGGGGGGTGAAGGGGGAGAGGGAGGGGGAGGCAGGGAGCAGGGGGGATGCAGGGGAGAGGGAGAGGGAGGGGGAGGCAGGGAGCAGGGGGATGCAGGGGGAGAGGGAGGGGGAGGCAGTGGGCAGCACGCTGAGCTGGGTGGGGCAGGGGGGATGCAGGGGGAGAGGGAGGGGGAGGCAGGGAGCAGGGGGGTGAAGGGGGAGAGGGAGGGGGAGGCAGGGAGCAGGGGGGATGCAGGGGAGAGGGAGAGGGAGCAGGGGGATGCAGGGGGAGAGGGAGGGGGAGGCAGGGAGAAGCACGCTGAGCTGGGGGGGCAGGGGGAGAGGGAGGGGGAGGCAGCAGGGGGAGAGGGAGGGGGAGGCAGGGAGCAGCACGCTGAGCTGGGGGGGCAGGGGGGATGCAGGGGGAGAGGGAGGGGGAGGGGAGGGGGAGGCAGCAGGGGGATGCAGGGGGAGAGGGAGGGGGAGGCAGGGAGAAGCACGCTAAGCTGGGGGGGCAGGGGGAGAGGGAGGGGGAGGGGAAGTGGGAGAGGCATGGGGAAGAGACAAGGGACTAGGAAGGGGGAGAGGACAGGGGAAGAGGAAGTGGGAGAGGAAGGCAGAGAGGAAGGGGAAGAGGAAGGGGAAGAGGAAGAGGAGGGGGGAAGCAGGTGGAGAAGGGTGCATAAAGAGCCAGGGCCAGGCAGGACCGTTCTGCTCTAATTGACTCCATTGGGCCACTTCTCCACTGATCAGAGACTTGTTACAGGAATCCGGTTTCATGGTTTCCTAACAATGGGATTTGTGAAAAGGGATTTGTGGTCCAGGGGGATTCCTGCCTGTAACCTTTATGTTCTGTGTGATGCTGCGGTTGGTTCGACGTTGGTTCTGATGTTCGGCTTTCCTCTTGTCCCTGTGTTTTAAATCCAATTACGCTAACAGTAATCAAACACTGGTGGTTTCAGAAGGGCCAGAGGTCTTCACATGATGAACCACGGCCACCGTGAGAGTGGATGGAAATCAGCTTGTTACTGCATGTGCCTTACCTGAATGATCCTACTGCTGTGTCAGGGATACTGTATGACTGGATCATTCAGACCATGCCGTTTACTCAATGGCTGTGTTTACACAGGCAGACCCACTCTGATATTTTGCCCAACTATTGTGAAAATAGCTGATCTGATTGGTCCAAATATAAATTATTGGCTAAAGAGCTGATATGATTGGTCAAAATACCAATTATTGGCAAAAGAGCTGATATGATTGGTCAAAATACCAATTACTGACAAAAGACGCAGTGATCACCAGGAAATATGCAAATGCAGTCAGAGGGATCAGAGGGTTAAGGTGAGGTGGATGGATACTATGGCCACTACTCTGCTCACAAGGTCTAAGCCTTTAATATTCCACTGCATCATCACAAGCATCATACCTTTGGAGTATACAGCAGAAACAATGCAACGATGGAGGCCTTTCCCTGTTTATAGTTAAAGGAAAGAGTTATGTGTCTGAGAGCAACAGAGCAAAGAACAACAGCCCATAATGGTGTAAATGCACATCAGGGCCTCTGTGTAGGGAACAACCAGGGCCTCTGTGTAGGGAACAACCAGGGCCTCTGTATAGGGAACAACCAGGGCCTCTGTATAGGGAACAACCAGGGCCTCTGTATAGGGAACAACCAGGGCCTCTGTGTAAGGAACAACCAGGGCCTCTGTATAGGGAACAACCAGGGCCTCTGTATAGGGAACAACCAGGGCCTCTGTATAGGGAACAACCAGGGCCTCTGTATAGGGAACAACCAGGGCCTCTGTATAGGGAACAACCAGGGCCTCTGTATAGGGAACAACCAGGGCCTCTGTATAAGGGAACAACCAGGGCCTCTGTATAGGGAACAACCAGGGCCTCTGTATAGGGAACAACCAGGGCCTCTGTATAAGGGAACAACCAGGGCCTCTGTATAGGGAACAACCAGAAGGTTAAAAAGACACTGCTCCCAGTGAAATAACCCTGATGAAAAACTTTTCTGTTCTCTACAACCTCAGGGAGCATACACCTTCTATCTGCAGGTCTGTCTGCCTGCCTGCCTGTTTGACTGTTTGCCTGTCTCTCTCCATAGATCAGGCCCTGAGAGAGACCCAGAGACAACAGCACAAACACACAAATGACTCTGGCCTTCATAAAGAGGCGACCCATCGCTCCCGCCATAGAAAAGAGGCTTAACAGAGGTGTGCATCACCCCCCTGCAGTGGGTATAATAACGGGTAGAAGTTAGATGAAGCCCCTATATAGCTGGAGAGGGCAGGCAAACATAGAACAAACACAAGACAAGAGGCCGTGGCTGAGCAAGCACAGCTACCACAAGACAAGAGGCCGTGGCTGAGCATACACAGCTACCACAAGACAAGAGGCCGTGGCTGAGCATGCACAGCTACCACAAGACAAGAGGCCGTGGCTGAGAGAACACAAACATCTAACACAAGACAAGAGGCCGTGGCTGAGAGAACACAAACATCTAACACAAGACAAGAGGCCGTGGCTGAGCAAGCACAGCTACCACAAGACAAGAGGCCGTGGCTGAGCATGCACAGCTACCACAAGACAAGAGGCCGTGGCTGAGCATGCACAGCTACCACAAGACAAGAGGCCGTGGCTGAGCATGCACAGCTACCACAAGACAAGAGGCCGTGGCTGAGAGAACACAAACATCTAACACAAGACAAGAGGCCGTGGCTGAGAGAACACAAACATCTAACACAAGACACGAGGCCGTGGCTGAGCAAGCACAGCTACCACAAGACAAGAGGCCGTGGCTGAGAGAACACAAACATCTAACACAAGACAAGAGGCCGTGGCTGAGAGAACACAAACATCTAACACAAGACAAGAGGCCGTGGCTGAGCAACGCACAGCTACCACAAGACAAGAGGCCGTGGCTGAGCATGCACAGCTACCACAAGACAAGAGGCCGTGGCTGAGCATGCACAGCTACCACAAGACAAGAGGCCGTGGCTGAGAGAACACAAACATCTAACACAAGACAAGAGGCCGTGGCTGAGAGAACACAAACATCTAACACAAGACCAGAGGCCGTGGCTGAGCAAGCACAGCTACCACAAGACAAGAGGCCGTGGCTGAGCATGCACAGCTACCACAAGACAAGAGGCCGTGGCTGAGCATGCACAGCTACCACAAGACAAGAGGCCGTGGCTGAGCATGCACAGCTACCACAAGACAAGAGGCCGTGGCTGAGCATGCACAGCTACCACAAGACAAGAGGCCGTGGCTGAGCATGCACAGCTACCACAAGACAATAGGCCGTGGCTGAGCATGCACAGCTACCACAAGACAAGAGGCCGTGGCTGAGCATGCACAGCTACCACAAGACAAGAGGCCGTGGCTGAGCATGCACAGCTACCACAAGACAAGAGGCCGTGGCTGAGCATGTACAGCTACCACAAGACAAGAGGCCGTGGCTGAGCATGCACAGCTACCACAAGACAAGAGGCCGTGGCTGAGCATGCACAGCTACCACAAGACAAGAGGCCGTGGCTGAGCAAGCACAGCTACCACAAGACAAGCGGCCGTGGCTGAGCATGCACAGCTACCACAAGACAAGAGGCCGTGGCTGAGCATGCACAGCTACCACAAGACAAGAGGCCGTGGCTGAGCAAGCACAGCTACCACAAGACAAGAGGCCGTGGCTGAGCATGCACAGCTACCACAAGACAAGAGGCCGTGGCTGAGCATGCACAGCTACCACAAGACAAGAGGCCGTGGCTGAGCAAGCACAGCTACCACAAGACAATAGGCCGTGGCTGAGCAAGCACAGCTACCACAAGACAAGAGGCCGTGGCTGAGCATGCACAGCTACCACAAGACAAGAGGCCGTGGCTGAGCATGAACAGCTACCACAAGACAAGATGCTCACCACCTAGAGAGAGAGAGAGCGCGAGAGAGAGAGAGAGAAAGAGAGTGAGAGAGAGCAAGAGAGAAGAGAGAGCAAGAAAGAGAGAGAAAGAGATAGAGAGAGAGAGAGAGAGCAAGAGAGAGCAAGAGAGCAAGAGAGAGCAAGAAAGAGAGAGAGAGAGAGAGAGAGAGAGGGGAGAGAGAGAGAGGGACAGATAGGGAGAGAGACAGGGGCCGTGGCTGAGAGAACACAAGACAAGAGGCCGTGGCTGAGAGAACACAAACATCTAACACAAGACAAGAGGCCGTGGCTGAGAAAGCACAAACAGCTACCACAAGACAAGAGGCCGTGGCTGAGAGAACACAAACATCTAACACAAGACAAGAGGCCGTGGCTGAGCAAGCACAGCTACCACAAGACAAGAGGCCGTGGCTGAGCATGCACAGCTACCACAAGACAAGAGGCCGTGGCTGAGCATGCACAGCTACCACAAGACAAGAGGCCGTGGCTGAGAGAACACAAACATCTAACACAAGACAAGAGGCCGTGGCTGAGCAAGCACAGCTACCACAAGACAAGAGGCCGTGGCTGAGCATGCACAGCTACCACAAGACAAGAGGCCGTGGCTGAGCATGCACAGCTACCACAAGACAAGAGGCCGTGGCTGAGCATGCACAGCTACCACAAGACAAGAGGCCGTGGCTGAGCATGCACAGCTACCACAAGACAAGAGGCCGTGGCTGAGCATGCACAGCTACCACAAGACAAGAGGCCGTGGCTGAGCATGCACAGCTACCACAAGACAAGAGGCCGTGGCTGAGCATGCACAGCTACCACAAGACAAGATGCTCACCACCTAGAGAGAGAGCGCGAGAGAGAGAGAAAGAGAGTGAGAGAGAGAGAAAGAGAGTGAGAGAGAGCAAGAGAGCAAGAGAGAGCAAGAAAGAGAGAGAAAGAGATAGAGAGAGAGAGAGAGAGAGAGCAAGAGAGAGCAAGAGAGCAAGAGAGAGCAAGAAAGAGAGAGAGAGAGAGAGAGAGAGAGAGAGAGAGAGGGGAGAGAGAGAGAGGGACAGATAGAGAGAGTAAGAGAGACAGAGAGAGAGAGAGAGTGAGAGAGACAGAGAGAGAGAGAGAGCGAGCGAGACAAAGAGAGAGAGATATATATAGAGAGAGAAAGGGGAGAGAGAGAAGAGAGAGTGAGAGAGCGACGGAGAGAGAGAGAGAGAAAGAGAAAGAGAGAGAGACAGACAGACAGAGGGCCAGAGAGAGGGACAGATAGGGAGAGAGACAGGGGCCGTGGCTGAGAGAACACAAGACAAGAGGCCGTGGCTGAGAGAACACAATCATCTAACACAAGACAAGAGGCCGTGGCTGAGAAAGCACAAACAGCTACCACAAGATAAGAGGCCGTGGCTGAGAGAACACAAACAGATAACACAAGACAATAGGCTCACCACCTAGAGAGAGAGAGAGAGAGAGGAAGAGAGAGCGAGAAAGAGAGATAGAGATAGGGAGAGAGAGAGGGACAGATATGGAGAGTGACAGCGAGAGAGAGAGAGAGAGAGAGAGAGAGAGAGAGAGAGAGAGAGAGAGAGAGAGAGAGAGAGAGAGAGAGAGAGAGAGAGAGAGAGAGAGAGAACGAGAGAGAGAGAGAGAGAGAGAGAGAACGAGAGAACGAGAGAGTGAGAAAGAGAGAGAGAGCAAGAAAGAGAGAGAGAGAGAGAGAAAGAGAGAGCAAGAGAGAGAGAGAGAGAGAGAGAGCAAGAGAGAGAGGGACAGTGAAAGAGACAGAGACATAGAGGGAGAGAAGAGAGAGAGAGGGACGAGAGAGAGAGACAAAGAGAGAGCAAGAGAGAGAGAGGGACGAGAGAGAGAGACAAAGAGAGAGCAAGAGAGATATATAGAGAGTGACCGAGAGAGAGACATATATATATATATATAGACAGAGCGATATATATATATATATAGAGAGAGAGAGAGATATATATAGAGAGAAAGAGAGAGAGATATATATAGAGAGAAAGAGAGAGAGATATATATAGAGAGAAAGAGAGAGAGAGAGAGAGAGAGAGAGAGAGAGAGAGAGAGAGAGAGAGAGAGAGAGAGAGAGAGAGAGAGAGAGAGAGAGAGAGAGAGAGAGAGAGAGAGAGGTGATGGACTTCGGAAGAAAATTTGAAAAGATCTTTCCACTTACTTCAGTAAGAATATGGCTACCAGGACTATTTGATTTGATTTGAATAGCATGAACAACGCATCAAAAAGACAAAACAATGATCTACTTTAACTGTCCAGGGTTGCAACATGGCTTGTTCCCATTCACATCGCAGAGATAGGTCAGGTGCTGAACTCCCCCTAGAGGGGAGAGAGGGGGAAGAGAGGAGAGGGAGGGGGACAGGCACAAAGCATACATCCACCTGATGCCATAATGTTGCCTGGCTCTGCTTCCTTTATGGGCCAAACTGGCGTGGTAGGGAGGGAGTGCAGACCGCAGACACAAAGAACAGACAGATACACAGGGCTCTCTCTTTCTCTGCAGGACAGTCTTTGTACCATCCCGCTCCTCTCCCCTCTATGCTCCAGGACAAAGCAGTCAGCTGCTCTGACACCTCGTTATCCTGCTTCCCGCCAGGCCCGGACGCACCCTCTCACATGGGCAGGACTGACCGCCGTACCCCCGCTGAGGCCAAGCTACGGAGTGTGTGCTCATTGTGTGCTCAGCCATCAGCCATGACAAACACACAAAGATAAAAACACACACAGGCTGTGTGGAGAATGCGAGGCAGAGATGCAGGCCTATAAAACCCACCTGTTCTAACGGCTGTCATTTCAAGGCCTTACCCACACCACTAGTCCACTCAGGCTCAGCTCTAGCAGACTCATCGAGATGAGAGGGGCTCCACAATAGCCGGTCACGCTTGACTGACCTATGTCACGCTCATTGTAGTGCCCTGGTGGAAGTTGAGACGGTTGGGAGATGGGATGAAGCATTACGGGGGGATACACCCTCCAAAACTGAAAATATCTACCCTTCCTACCTCCCATATTTCTCATTCTAATTTATTCACTCTGACTGTTCCCTGCTCCCTTCTCTTCCCACTCTCCCTCTTTAGTTCCCCTCTCATGTTCCCACTCTCCCTCTTCTGTTCCCCTCTCCTGTTCCCACTCTCCCTATTCTGTTCCCCTCTCCTGTTCCCACTCTCCCTCTCCTGGTCCCACTCTCCCTCTCCTGTTCGCACTCTCCCTCTCCTGTTCCCACTCTCCCTCTTCTGTTCCCCTCTCCAGTTCCCACTCTCCCTCTTCTGTTCCCCTCTCCAGTTCCCACTCTCCCTCTTCTGTTCCCCTCTCCTGTTCCCACTCTCCCTCTTCTGTTCCCCTCTCCTGTTCCCACTCTCCCTCTTCTGTTCCCCTCTCCTGTTCCCACTCTCCCTATTCTGTTCCCCTCTCCAGTTTCCACTCTTCCTCTTCTGTTCCCCTCTCCTGTTCCCACTCTCCCTCTTCTGTTCCCCTCTCCTGTTCCCACTCTCCCTCTTCTATTCCCCTCTCCTGTTCCCACTCTCCCTCTTCTGTTCCCCTCTCCAGTTCCCACTCTCCCTCTTCTGTTCCCCTCTTCTGTTCCCACTCTCCCTCTTCTGTTCCCCTCTCCTGTTCCCACACTCCCTCTTCTGTTCCCCTCTCCTGTTCCCACTCTCCCTATTCTGTTCCCCTCTCCTGTTCCCACTCTCCCTCTTCTGTTCCCCTCTCCTGTTCCCACTCTCCCTCTTCTGTTCCCCTCTCCTGTTCCCACTCTCCCTCTTCTGTTCCACTCTCATGTTCCCACTCTCCCTCTCCTGTTCCCCTCTCCTGTTCCCACTCTCCCTCTTCTGTTCCCCTCTCCTGTTCCCACTCTCCCTATTCAGTTCCCCTCTCCAGTTCCCACTCTCCCTCTTCTGTTCCCCTCTCCTGTTCCCACTCTCCCTCTTCTGTTCCCCTCTCCTGTTCCCACTCTCCCTCTCCTGTTCCCCTCTCCTGTTCCCACTCTCCCTCTTCTGTTCCCCTCTCCTGTTCCCACTCTCCCTCTCCTGTTCCCCTCTCCTGTTCCCACTCTCCCTCTTCTGTTCCCCTCTCCTGTTCCCACTCTCCCTCTTCTGTTCCCCTCTCCTGTTCCCACTCTCCCTCTTCTGTTCTCCTCTCCTGTTCCCACTCTCCCTATTCTGTTCCCCTCTCCAGTTCCCACTCTTCCTCTTCTGTTCCCCTCTCCTGTTCCCACTCTCCCTCTTCTGTTCCCCTCTCCTGTTCCCACTCTCCCTATTCTGTTCCCCTCTCCAGTTCCCACTCTTCCTCTTCTGTTCCCCTCTCCTGTTCCCACTCTCCCTCTTCTGTTCCCCTCTCCTGTTCCCACTCTCCCTATTCTGTTCCCCTCTCCAGTTCCCACTCTTCCTCCTCTGTTCCCCTCTCCTGTTCCCACTCTCCCTCTTCTGTTCCCCTCTCCTGTTCCCACTCTCCCTCTTCTGTTCCCCACTCCTGTTCCCCTCTCCTGTTCCCACTCTCCCTCTTCTGTTCCCCTCTCCTGTTCCCACTCTCCCTCTCCTGTTCCCACTCTTCCTCTTCTGTTCCCCTCTCCTGTTCCCACTCTCCCTCTTCTGTTCCCCTCTCCTGTTCCCACTCTCCCTCTTCTGTTCCACTCTCATGTTCCCACTCTCCCTCTCCTGTTCCCCTCTCCTGTTCCCACTCTCCCTCTTCTGTTCCCCTCTCCTGTTCCCACTCTCCCTATTCAGTTCCCCTCTCCAGTTCCCACTCTCCCTCTTCTGTTCCCCTCTCCTGTTCCCACTCTCCCTCTTCTGTTCCCCTCTCCTGTTCCCACTCTCCCTCTCCTGTTCCCCTCTCCTGTTCCCACTCTCCCTCTTCTGTTCCCCTCTCCTGTTCCCACTCTCCCTCTCCTGTTCCCCTCTCCTGTTCCCACTCTCCCTCTTCTGTTCCCCTCTCCTGTTCCCACTCTCCCTCTTCTGTTCCCCTCTCCTGTTCCCACTCTCCCTCTTCTGTTCTCCTCTCCTGTTCCCACTCTCCCTATTCTGTTCCCCTCTCCAGTTCCCACTCTTCCTCTTCTGTTCCCCTCTCCTGTTCCCACTCTCCCTCTTCTGTTCCCCTCTCCTGTTCCCACTCTCCCTATTATGTTCCCCTCTCCAGTTCCCACTCTTCCTCTTCTGTTCCCCTCTCCTGTTCCCACTCTCCCTCTTCTGTTCCCCTCTCCTGTTCCCACTCTCCCTATTCTGTTCCCCTCTCCAGTTCCCACTCTTCCTCTTCTGTTCCCCTCTCCTGTTCCCACTCTCCCTCTTCTGTTCCCCTCTCCTGTTCCCACTCTCCCTCTTCTGTTCCCCACTCCTGTTCCCCTCTCCTGTTCCCACTCTCCCTCTTCTGTTCCCCTCTCATGTTCCCACTCTCCCTCTCCTGTTCCCACTCTTCCTCTTCTGTTCCCCTCTCCTGTTCCCACTCTCCCTCTCCTGTTCCCACTCTTCCTCTTCTGTTCCCCTCTCCTGTTCCCACTCTCCCTCTTCTGTTCCCACTCTCCCTCTTCTGTTCCTCACTCCTGTTCCCCTCTCCTGTTCCCACTCCCCCTCGTCTGTTCCCCTCTCCTGTTCCCACTCTCCCTCTCCAGTTCCCACTTCATCTCTACTGTTCTCCTCTCCTGTTCTCACTCTTCCTCTCATGTTCCCACTTTCCCTCTTATGTTCCCCTATACTGTTCCCACTCTTCCCCTTCTGTTCCCGTCTCCTGTTGAGGGGCGTCCAGAAAGGCTATGGGGTGCAGGTGTGCACACTTCAATAAACACACACCTTCACTACCTAATCCTGCAGCATCCAGTTTAATAGTAAGGTTAAAATAACTGCAGTAATGGGGTCATGATAAAAAAAAAGTTTTGACAGTAATTAAGACAAGCCACAGCAGTATCAGGCAGCAAGAGCCATTAGAATCATTTGTAAGTGGAGAGAGTGGCCGTAAGGAGATGTTAGCTACCAGGAGGATTATTTCAGCGCGGCTCTTTCTCGCTCTCACAGATATTAGTCGAACTCTAACAGAGAGCAGCACTTAAAATCAATGTGTCCCTAAATTATTATTTGAACATCATAACGCGCCTGTATTTTTCCACTGTGGGCTGTTTGAGAGATCTCTCTCTCTCTCTCTCTCTCTCTCTCTCTCTCTCTCTCTCTCTCTCTCTCTCTCTCTCTCTCTCTCTCTCTCTCTCTCTCTCTCTCTCTCTCTCTCTCTCCCTCTCTCTCTCTCTCTCTCTCTCTCTCTCTCTCTCTCTCTCTCTCTCTCTCTCTCTCTCTCTCTCTCTCTCTCTCTCTCTCTCTCTCTCTCCTCTGAGCTGTGCTCCTGTTACCGTCTCCAAGCAGGAATATTAAGTGGGGTTAGAACTTAGCTTGCTCTGCTCACACCAAGCCAAATAAATATGCAGGAATTAGTTCCATCCTTGTGCAGTCTAAATAAGCCACAGTCAGCATGCTAGCCGCATCAAAACAAGCTGTTTCACCACACACTGATACAGAGAAGACCACAGCCTATTCATATTGATGGGAAGAAACAGATGTTTGAGCATAAAAGCACAAACACACAGATACACATCACACCAGTCAGTACATCTCCAATATCCTCCCAATACATCACACCAGTCAGTACATCTCTAATATCCTCCTTATACATCACACCAGTCAGTACATCTCCAATATCCTCCCAATACATCACACCAGTCAGTACATCTCTAATATCCTCCTTATACATCACACCAGTCTGTACATCTCCAATATCCTCCCAATACATCACACCAGTCAGTACATCTCCAATATCCTCCCAATACATCACACCAGTCAGTACATCTCTAATATCCTCCTTATACATCACACCAGTCAGTACATCTCCAATATCCTCCCAATACATCACACCAGTCAGTACATCTCTAATATCCTCCTTATACATCACACCAGTCTGTACATCTCCAATATCCTCCCAATACATCACACCAGTCAGTACATCTCCAATATCCTCCCAATACATCACACCAGTCAGTACATCTCTAATATCCTCCTTATACATCACACCAGTCAGTACATCTCCAATATCCTCCCAATACATCACACCAGTCAGTACATCTCCAATATCCTCCCAATACATCACACCAGTCAGTACATCTCTAATATCCTCCTTATACATCACACCAGTCTGTACATCTCTAATATCCTCTACATACATCACACCAGTCAGTACATCTCCAATATCCTCTACATACATCACACCAGTCAGTACATCTCCAATATCCTCCCAATACATCACACCAGTCAGTACATCTCTAATATCCTCCTTATACATCACACCAGTCAATACATCTCTAATATCCTCTACATACATCACACCAGTCAGTACATCTCTAATATCTTCCTTATACATCACACCAGTCAGTACATCTCTAATATCCTCTACATACATCACACCAGTCAGTACATCTCTAATATCCTCTACATACATCACACCAGTCAGTACATCTCTAATATCCTCTACATACATCACACCAGTCAGTACATCTCTAATATCCTCTACATACATCACACCAGTCAGTACATCTCCAATATCCTCCCAATACATCACACCAGTCAGAACATCTCTAATATCCTCCCAATACATCACACCAGTCAGTACATCTCCAATATCCTCCCAATACATCACACCAGTCAGTACATCTCTAATATCCTCCCAATACATCACACCAGTCAGTACATCTCTAATATCCTCCCAATACATCACACCAGTCAGTACATCTCTAATATCCTCTACATACATCACACCAGTCAGTACATCTCTAATATCCTCTCAATACATCACACCAGTCTGTGCATCTCTAATATCCTCTACATACATCACACCAGTCTGTATGTCTCTAATATCCTCTAAATACATCACACCAGTCAGTACATCTCTAATATCCTCCCAATACATCACACCAGTCAGTACATCTCTAATATCCTCTACATACATCACACCAGTCAGTACATCTCTAATATCCTCTACATACATCACACCAGTCAGTACATCTCTAATATCCTCCCAATACATCACACCAGTCAGTACATCTCTAATATCCTCTATATACATCACGCCAGTCAGTACATCTCTAATATCCTCTAAATACATCACACCAGTCAGTACATCTCTAATATTCTCTACAGACATCAAACCAGTCAGTACATCTCAAATATCCTCTACATACATCAAACCAGTCAGTACATCTCTAATATCCTCTACATACATCACACCAGTCTGTACATCTCTAATATCCTCTACATACATCACACCAGTCAGTACATCTCTAATATCCTCTACATACATCACACCAGTCAGTACATCTCTAATATCCTCTACATACATCACACCAGTCAGTACATATCTAATATCCTCCCAATACATCACACCAGTCAGTACATCTCCAATATCCTCTACATACATCAAACCAGTCAGTACATCTCTAATATCCTCTACATACATCACACCAGTCTGTACATCTCTAATATCCTCTACATACATCACACCAGTCAGTACATCTCTAATATCCTCTACATACATCACACCAGTCAGTACATCTCTAATATCCTCTAAATACATCACACTAGTCAGTACATCTCTAATATCCTCTACATACATCACACCAGTCAGTACATCTCTAATATCCTCTACATACATCACACCAGTCAGTACATATCTAATATCCTCTACATACATCACACCAGTCAGTACATCTCTAATATCCTCTACATACATCACACCAGTCAGTACATCTCTAATATCCTCTACATACATCACACCAGTCAGTAAATCTCTAATATCCTCTACATACATCACACCAGTCAGTACATCTCTAATATCCTCTACATACATCACATCAGTCAGTACATCTCTAATATCCTCCCATTACATCACACCAGTCAGTACATCTCTAATATTCTCTACATACATCACACCAGTCAGTACATCTCTAATATCCTCTACATACATCACACCAGTCAGTACATCTCTAATATCCTCTACATACATCACACCAGTCAGTACATCTCTAATATCCTCTACATACATCACACCAGTCTGTACATCTCTAATATCCTCTACATACATCACACCAGTCAGTACATCTCTAATATCCTCCCAATACATCACACCAGTCAGTAAATCTCTAATATCCTCTACATACATCACACCAGTCAGTACATCTCTGATATTCTCTACATACATCACACCAGTCAGTACATCTCTAATATCCTCCCAATACATCACACCAGTCAGTACATCTCTAATATCCTCCCAATACATCACACCAGTCAGTACATCTCTAATATCTTCCCAATACATCACACCAGTCAGTACATCTCGAATATCCTCCCAATACATCACACCAGTCAGTAAATATCTAATATCCTCTACATACATCACACCAGTCAGTACATCTCTGATATTCTCTACATACATCACACCAGTCAGTACATCTCTAATATCCTCCCAATACATCACACCAGTCAGTACATCTCTAATATCCTCCCAATACATCACACCAGTCAGTACATCTCCAATATCCTCCCAATACATCACACCAGTCAGTACATCTCTAATATCCTCCCAATACATCACACCAGTCAGTACATCTCTAATATCCTCCCAATACATCACACCAGTCAGTACATCTCTAATATCCTCCCAATACATCACACCAGTCAGTACATCTCTAATATCCTCCCAATACATCACAAAAGTCAATACATCTCTAATATCCTCCCAATACATCACACCAGTCTGTCGCTGTACCTGTCACTGTCCCCCCTTCTCATCACACCTGCCGCTGGCAGCTTTGTAATCATTCCCCACCCCAGGACGCTGCCAGTATCCAGGACGCTCCAGAATTAAAGCAGTAGAAAGATCACCTCTATGACTGTCCAATTAGAAAATCTTCAGTGATGCGCGACACGTGTCCAACCTCAACAGGCCTCACTGTGTCGTAAATCCTCACACCTCACCATGGCGTAAAGACACATCCACTCAGAGAGCAAGCTGGGGGGATGTTTGTCTAGAGTATTCAAAATGGCGGATTGGTCGGAGCTCTGATGGCTGAACATTCTAGCTATGGATGACGACTCTTGCTCTGTCTGTAAGGTGAATATGGCTCATGTAAATAGTCATTTGTTGTACTATTTGTGAATAGTAATTTGTGAATAGGCATTGGGATGAGGTTGAGACATAGTCCCTACAGACGACCACAGGTCTTCATCAGTCCCTGACCCCCAGCAGGACCCCTTGACGACCCCAGGGCTCTGATCAATCTGCTCTACAATCAGGATCACATCAGAGATGGCCTTTCACCCCCCCCCCCCCCCCGTCATTACTTGAACACCACTCCACCCCCCCCCTCCAAACACATATGATCAGACTATAGAGAGTTATGTAGAGGTCACCATCCAGTATTCAGACTATAGAGAGTTATGTAGAGGTCACCACCCGGTAATCAGACTATAGAGAGTTATGTAGAGGTAGAGGTCACCATCCAGTATTCAGACTATAGAGAGTTATGTAGAGGTAGAGGTCACCATCCAGTAATCAGACTATAGAGAGCTATGTAGAGGTCACCACCCAGTAATCAGACTATAGAGAGTTATGTAGAGGTCACCATCCAGTATTCAGACTATAGAGAGTTATGTAGAGGTAGAGGTCACCATCCAGTATTCAGACTATAGAGAGTTATGTAGAGGTAGAGGTCACCATCCAGCAATCAGACTATAGAGAGTTATGTAGAGGTCACCACCCAGTAATCAGACTATATAGAGTTATGTAGAGGTCACCATCCAGTATTCAGACTATAGAGAGTCATGTAGAGGTAGAGGTCACCATCCAGTATTCAGACTATAGAGAGTTATGTAGAGGTCACCACCCGGTATTCAGACTATAGAGAGTTATGTAGAGGTAGAGGTCACCATCCAGTATTCAGACTATAGAGAGTTATGTAGAGGTCACCACCCGGTAATCAGACTATAGAGAGTTATGTAGAGGTCACCATCCAGTATTCAGACTATAGAGAGTTATGTAGAGGTCACCACCCGGTAATCAGACTATAGAGAGTTATGTAGAGATCACCACCCGGTAATCAGACTATAGAGAGTTATGTAGAGGTCACCACCCGGTAATCAGACTATAGAGAGTTATGTAGAGGTCACCATCCAGTAATCAGACTATAGAGAGTTATGTAGAGGTCACCATCCAGTATTCAGACTATAGAGAGTTATGTATAGGTCACCACCCAGTAATCAGACTATAGAGAGTTATGTAGAGGTCACCACCCAGTAATCAGACTATAGAGAGTTATGTAGAGGTCACCACCCAGTAATCAGACTACAGAGAGTTATGTAGAGGTCACCATCTAGTATTCAGACTATAGAGAGTTATGTAGAGGTAGAGATCACCACCCAGTAATCAGACTATAGAGAGTTATGTAGAGGTCACCACCCAGTAATCAGACTATAGAGAGTTATGTAGAGGTCACCACCCAGTAATCAGACTATAGAGAGTTATGTAGAGGTAGAGGTCACCAACCAGTAATCAGACTATAGAGAGTTATGTATAGGTCACCATCCAGTATTCAGACTATAGAGAGTTATGTAGAGGTAGAGATCACCACCCAGTAATCAGACTATAGAGAGTTATGTAGAGGTAGAGGTCACCAACCAGTAATCAGACTATAGAGAGTTATGTAGAGGTAGAGGTCACCAACCAGTAATCAGACTATAGAGAGTTATGTAGAGGTAGAGATCACCATCCAGTAATCAGACTATAGAGAGTTATGTAGAGGTAGAGGTCACCAACCAGTAATCAGACTATAGAGAGTTATGTAGAGGTAGAGATCACCACCCAGTAATCAGACTATAGAGAGTTATGTAGAGGTAGAGGTCACCACCCAGTAATCAGACTATAGAGAGTTATGTATAGGTCACCATCCAGTAATCAGACTATAGAGAGTTATGTAGAGGTAGAGGTCACCACCCAGTAATCAGACTATAGAGAGTTATGTAGAGGTAGAGGTCACCATCCAGTAATCAGACTATAGAGAGTTATGTAGAGGTAGAGGTCACCATCCAGTAATCAGACTATAGAGAGTTATGTAGAGGTAGAGGTCACCATCCAGTAATCAGACTATAGAGAGTTATGTAGAGGTAGAGGTCACCATCCAGTAATCAGACTATAGAGAGTTATGTAGAGGTAGAGGTCACCATCCAGTAATCAGACTATAGAGAGTTATGTAGAGGTAGAGGTCACCAACCAGTAATCAGACTATAGAGAGTTATGTAGAGGTAGAGGTCACCATCCAGTAATCAGACTATAGAGAGTTATGTAGAGGTAGAGGTCACCATCCAGTAATCAGACTATAGAGAGTTATGTATAGGTCACCATCCAGTATTCAGACTATAGAGAGTTATGTAGAGGTAGAGGTCACCACCCAGTAATCAGACTATAGAGAGTTATGTAGAGGTAGAGGTCACCACCCAGTAATCAGACTATAGAGAGTTATGTAGAGGTAGAGGTCACCATCCAGTAATCAGACTATAGAGAGTTATGTAGAGGTAGAGGTCACCACCCAGTATTCAGACTATAGAGAGTTATGTAGAGGTAGAGGTCACCATCCAGTAATCAGACTATAGAGAGCTATGTAGAGGTCACCACCCAGTAATCAGACTATAGAGAGTTATGTAGAGGTCACCACCCAGTAATCAGACTATAGAGAGTTATGTAGAGGTAGAGGTCACCAACCAGTAATCAGACTAGAGAGAGTTATGTAGAGGTAGAGGTCACCATCCAGTAATCAGACTATAGAGAGTTATGTAGAGGTCACCACCCAGTAATCAGACTATAGAGAGTTATGTAGAGGTCACCACCCAGTAATCAGACTATAGAGAGTTATGTAGAGGTCACCACCCAGTAATCAGACTATAGAGAGTTATGTATAGGTAGAGGTCACCACCCAGTAATCAGACTATAGAGAGTTATGTAGAGGTCACCACCCAGTAATCAGACTATAGAGAGTTATGTAGAGGTCACCACCCAGTAATCAGACTATAGAGGGTTATGTAGAGGTCACCACCCAGTAATCAGACTACAGAGGGTTATGTAGAGGTCACCACCCAGTAATCAGACTATAGAGAGTTATGTAGAGGTAGAGGTCACCATCCAGTAATCAGACTATAGAGAGTTATGTAGAGGTCACCATCCAGTAATCAGACTATAGAGAGTTATGTAGAGGTCACCATCCAGTATTCAGACTATAGAGAGTTATGTAGAGGTCACCATCCAGTAATCAGACTATAGAGAGTTATGTAGAGGTCACCATCCAGTAATCAGACTATAGAGAGTTATGTAGAGGTCACCATCCAGTATTCAGACTATAGAGAGTTATGTAGAGGTCACCACCCAGTAATCAGACTATAGAGAGTTATGTAGAGGTCACCACCCAGTAATCAGACTATAGAGAGTTATGTAGAGGTCACCACCCAGTAATCAGACTACAGAGAGTTATG
The DNA here is from genome assembly GCF_045679555.1 of Salvelinus alpinus. Classification (NCBI taxonomy): domain Eukaryota; kingdom Metazoa; phylum Chordata; class Actinopteri; order Salmoniformes; family Salmonidae; genus Salvelinus; species Salvelinus alpinus. The sequence goes on from NC_092107.1 coordinate 34,950,623, forward strand.
TAGAGGTCACAATCCAGTATTCAGACTATAGAGAGTTATGTAGAGGTAGAGGTCACCACCCAGTAATCAGACTATAGAGAGTTATGTAGAGGTCACCACCCAGTAATCAGACTATAGAGAGTTATGTAGAGGTCACCACCCAGTAATCAGACTATAGAGAGTTATGTAGAGGTAGAGGTCACCAACCAGTAATCAGACTATAGAGAGTTATGTATAGGTCACCATCCAGTAATCAGACTATAGAGAGTTATGTATAGGTCACCACCCAGTAATCAGACTATAGAGAGTTATGTAGAGGTAGAGGTCACCACCCAGTAATCAGACTATAGAGAGTTATGTAGAGGTAGAGGTCACCACCCAGTATTCAGACTATATAGAGTTATGTAGAGGTCTCCACCCGGTAATCAGACTATAGAGAGTTATGTAGAGGTAGAGGTCACCATCCAGTATTCAGACTATAGAGAGTTATGTAGAGGTAGAGGTCACCACCCAGTAATCAGACTATAGAGAGTTATGTAGAGGTCACCACCCAGTAATCAGACTATAGAGAGTTGTGTAGAGGTCACCACCCGGTAATCAGACTATAGAGAGTTATGTAGAGGTAGAGGTCACCATCCAGTAATCAGACTATAGAGAGTTATGTAGAGGTCACCATCCAGTAATCAGACTATAGAGAGTTATGTAGAGGTCACCATCCAGTAATCAGACTATAGAGAGTTATGTAGAGGTAGAGGTCACCATCCAGTAATCAGACTATAGAGAGTTATGTAGAGGTAGAGGTCACCATCCAGTAATCAGACTATAGAGAGTTATGTAGAGGTAGAGATTACCATCCAGTAATCAGACTATAGAGAGTTATGTAGAGGTAGAGGTCACCATCCAGTAATCAGACTATAGAGAGTTATGTAGAGGTCACCACCCAGTAATCAGACTATAGAGAGTTATGTAGAGGTCACCACCCGGTAATCAGACTATAGAGAGTTATGTAGAGGTAGAGATTACCAACCAGTAATCAGACTATAGAGAGTTATGTAGAGGTAGAGGTCACCATCCAGTAATCAGACTATAGAGAGTTATGTAGAGGTAGAGATTACCATCCAGTAATCAGACTATAGAGAGTTATGTAGAGGTAGAGGTCACCATCCAGTAATCAGACTATAGAGAGTTATGTAGAGGTAGAGGTCACCACCCAGTAATCAGACTATAGAGAGTTATGTAGAGGTAGAGGTCACCATCCAGTAATCAGACTATAGAGAGTTATGTAGAGGTAGAGGTCACCAACCAGTAATCAGACTATAGAGAGTTATGTAGAGGTAGAGGTCACCACCCAGTATTCAGACTATATAGAGTTATGTAGAGGTCACCACCCAGTAATCAGACTATAGAGAGTTATGTAGAGGTCACCACCCGGTAATCAGACTATAGAGAGTTATGTAGAGGTAGAGATTACCAACCAGTAATCAGACTATAGAGAGTTATGTAGAGGTAGAGGTCACCACCCAGTAATCAGACTATAGAGAGTTATGTAGAGGTCACCACCCAGTAATCAGACTATAGAGAGTTATGTAGAGGTCACCACCCAGTAATCAGACTATAGAGAGTTATGTAGAGGTAGAGGTCACCAACCAGTAATCAGACTATAGAGAGTTATGTATAGGTCACCATCCAGTATTCAGACTATAGAGAGTTATGTAGAGGTAGAGGTCACCACCCAGTAATCAGACTATAGAGAGTAATGTAGAGGTAGAGGTCACCAACCAGTAATCAGACTATAGAGAGTTATGTAGAGGTAGAGGTCACCAACCAGTAATCAGACTATAGAGAGTTATGTAGAGGTAGAGATCACCATCCAGTAATCAGACTATAGAGAGTTATGTAGAGGTAGAGGTCACCAACCAGTAATCAGACTATAGAGAGTTATGTAGAGGTAGAGATCACCATCCAGTAATCAGACTATAGAGAGTTATGTAGAGGTAGAGGTCACCAACCAGTAATCAGACTATAGAGAGTTATGTATAGGTCACCATCCAGTATTCAGACTATAGAGAGTTATGTAGAGGTAGAGGTCACCACCCAGTAATCAGACTATAGAGAGTTATGTAGAGGTAGAGGTCACCACCCAGTAATCAGACTATAGAGAGTTATGTAGAGGTAGAGGTCACCATCCAGTAATCAGACTATAGAGAGTTATGTAGAGGTAGAGGTCACCAACCAGTAATCAGACTATAGAGAGTTATGTAGAGGTAGAGGTCACCATCCAGTAATCAGACTATAGAGAGTTATGTAGAGGTAGAGGTCACCATCCAGTAATCAGACTATAGAGAGTTATGTAGAGGTAGAGGTCACCAACCAGTAATCAGACTATAGAGAGTTATGTAGAGGTAGAGATCACCATCCAGTAATCAGACTATAGAGAGTTATGTAGAGGTAGAGGTCACCAACCAGTAATCAGACTATAGAGAGTTATGTATAGGTCACCATCCAGTATTCAGACTATAGAGAGTTATGTAGAGGTAGAGGTCACCACCCAGTAATCAGACTATAGAGAGTTATGTAGAGGTAGAGGTCACCACCCAGTAATCAGACTATAGAGAGTTATGTAGAGGTAGAGGTCACCATCCAGTAATCAGACTATAGAGAGTTATGTAGAGGTAGAGGTCACCACCCAGTATTCAGACTATAGAGAGTTATGTAGAGGTAGAGGTCACCATCCAGTAATCAGACTATAGAGAGCTATGTAGAGGTCACCACCCAGTAATCAGACTATAGAGAGTTATGTAGAGGTCACCACCCAGTAATCAGACTATAGAGAGTTATGTAGAGGTAGAGGTCACCAACCAGTAATCAGACTATAGAGAGTTATGTATAGGTCACCATCCAGTAATCAGACTATAGAGAGTTATGTATAGGTCACCACCCAGTAATCAGACTATAGAGAGTTATGTAGAGGTCACCACCCAGTAATCAGACTATAGAGAGTTATGTAGAGGTCACCACCCAGTAATCAGACTATAGAGAGTTATGTATAGGTAGAGGTCACCACCCAGTAATCAGACTATAGAGAGTTATGTAGAGGTCACCACCCAGTAATCAGACTATAGAGAGTTATGTAGAGGTCACCACCCAGTAATCAGACTATAGAGGGTTATGTAGAGGTCACCACCCAGTAATCAGACTACAGAGGGTTATGTAGAGGTCACCACCCAGTAATCAGACTATAGAGAGTTATGTAGAGGTAGAGGTCACCATCCAGTAATCAGACTATAGAGAGTTATGTAGAGGTCACCATCCAGTAATCAGACTATAGAGAGTTATGTAGAGGTCACCATCCAGTATTCAGACTATAGAGAGTTATGTAGAGGTCACCATCCAGTAATCAGACTATAGAGAGTTATGTAGAGGTCACCATCCAGTAATCAGACTATAGAGAGTTATGTAGAGGTCACCATCCAGTATTCAGACTATAGAGAGTTATGTAGAGGTCACCACCCAGTAATCAGACTATAGAGAGTTATGTAGAGGTCACCACCCAGTAATCAGACTATAGAGAGTTATGTAGAGGTCACCACCCAGTAATCAGACTACAGAGAGTTATGTAGAGGTCACCATCCAGTATTCAGACTATAGAGAGTTATGTAGAGGTAGAGGTCACCACCCAGTAATCAGACTATAGAGAGTTATGTAGAGGTCACCACCCAGTAATCAGACTATAGAGAGTTATGTAGAGGTCACCACCCAGTAATCAGACTATAGAGAGTTATGTAGAGGTAGAGGTCACCAACCAGTAATCAGACTATAGAGAGTTATGTATAGGTCACCATCCAGTAATCAGACTATAGAGAGTTATGTATAGGTCACCACCCAGTAATCAGACTATAGAGAGTTATGTAGAGGTAGAGATCACCACCCAGTAATCAGACTATAGAGAGTTATGTAGAGGTAGAGGTCACCACCCAGTATTCAGACTATATAGAGTTATGTAGAGGTCTCCACCCGGTAATCAGACTATAGAGAGTTATGTAGAGGTAGAGGTCACCATCCAGTATTCAGACTATAGAGAGTTATGTAGGGGTAGAGGTCACCACCCAGTAATCAGACTATAGAGAGTTATGTAGAGGTCACCACCCAGTAATCAGACTATAGAGAGTTATGTAGAGGCCACCACCCGGTAATCAGACTATAGAGAGTTATGTAGAGGTAGAGGTCACCATCCAGTAATCAGACTATAGAGAGTTATGTAGAGGTCACCATCCAGTAATCAGACTATAGAGAGTTATGTAGAGGTCACCATCCAGTAATCAGACTATAGAGAGTTATGTAGAGGTAGAGGTCACCATCCAGTAATCAGACTATAGAGAGTTATGTAGAGGTAGAGGTCACCATCCAGTAATCAGACTATAGAGAGTTATGTAGAGGTAGAGATTACCATCCAGTAATCAGACTATAGAGAGTTATGTAGAGGTAGAGGTCACCATCCAGTAATCAGACTATAGAGAGTTATGTAGAGGTCACCACCCAGTAATCAGACTATAGAGAGTTATGTAGAGGTCACCACCCGGTAATCAGACTATAGAGAGTTATGTAGAGGTAGAGATTACCAACCAGTAATCAGACTATAGAGAGTTATGTAGAGGTAGAGGTCACCATCCAGTAATCAGACTATAGAGAGTTATGTAGAGGTAGAGATTACCATCCAGTAATCAGACTATAGAGAGTTATGTAGAGGTAGAGGTCACCATCCAGTAATCAGACTATAGAGAGTTATGTAGAGGTAGAGGTCACCATCCAGTAATCAGACTATAGAGAGTTATGTAGAGGTAGAGGTCACCATCCAGTAATCAGACTATAGAGAGTTATGTAGAGGTAGAGGTCACCAACCAGTAATCAGACTATAGAGAGTTATGTAGAGGTAGAGGTCACCACCCAGTATTCAGACTATATAGAGTTATGTAGAGGTCACCACCCAGTAATCAGACTATAGAGAGTTATGTAGAGGTCACCACCCGGTAATCAGACTATAGAGAGTTATGTAGAGGTAGAGATTACCAACCAGTAATCAGACTATAGAGAGTTATGTAGAGGTAGAGGTCACCATCCAGTAATCAGACTATAGAGAGTTATGTAGAGGTAGAGATTACCATCCAGTAATCAGACTATAGAGAGTTATGTAGAGGTAGAGGTCACCATCCAGTAATCAGACTATAGAGAGTTATGTAGAGGTAGAGGTCACCATCCAGTAATCAGACTATAGAGAGTTATGTAGAGGTAGAGGTCACCATCCAGTAATCAGACTATAGAGAGTTATGTAGAGGTAGAGGTCACCATCCAGTAATCAGACTATAGAGAGTTATGTAGAGGTAGAGGTCACCATCCAGTAATCAGACTATAGAGAGTTATGTATAGGTCACCATCCAGTAATCAGACTATAGAGAGTTATGTAGAGGTCACCATCCAGTAATCAGACTATAGAGAGTTATGTAGAGGTAGAGATCACCATCCAGTAATCAGACTATAGAGAGTTATGTAGAGGTAGAGGTCACCATCCAGTAATCAGACTATAGAGAGTTATGTAGAGGTCACCACCCAGTAATCAGACTATAGAGAGTTATGTAGAGGTAGAGATCACCATCCAGTAATCAGACTATAGAGAGTTATGTAGAGGTAGAGGTCACCATCCAGTAATCAGACTATAGAGAGTTATGTATAGGTCACCATCCAGTAATCAGACTATAGAGAGTTATGTAGAGGTCACCACCCAGTAATCAGACTATAGAGAGTTATGTAGAGGTAGAGGTCACCATCCAGTAATCAGACTATAGAGAGTTATGTATAGGTCACCACCCAGTAATCAGACTATAGAGAGTTATGTAGAGGTCTCCACCCGGTAATCAGACTATAGAGAGTTATGTAGAGGTCACCATCCAGTAATCAGACTATAGAGAGTTATGTAGAGGTCACCATCCAGTAATCAGACTATAGAGAGTTATGTAGAGGTAGAGGTCACCATCCAGTAATCAGACTATAGAGAGTTATGTAGAGGTAGAGATCACCATCCAGTAATCAGACTATAGAGAGTTATGTAGAGGTCACCATCCAGTGATCAGACTATAGAGAGTTATGTAGAGGTCACCATCCAGTAATCAGACTATAGAGAGTTATGTAGAGGTAGAGGTCACCATCCAGTAATCAGACTATATAGAGTTATGTATAGGTCTCCACCCGGTAATCAGACTATAGAGAGTTATGTAGAGGTCACCATCCAGTAATCAGACTATAGAGAGTTATGTAGAGGTCACCATCCAGTAATCAGACTATAGAGAGTTATGTAGAGGTCACCATCCAGTAATCAGACTATAGAGAGTTATGTAGAGGTCACCATCCAGTAATCAGACTATAGAGAGTTATGTAGAGGTAGAGATCACCATCCAGTAATCAGACTATAGAGAGTTATGTAGAGGTCACCATCCAGTAATCAGACTATAGAGAGTTATGTAGAGGTCACCATCCAGTAATCAGACTATAGAGAGTTATGTAGAGGTAGAGGTCACCATCCAGTAATCAGACTATAGAGAGTTATGTAGAGGTCACCATCCAGTAATCAGACTATAGAGAGTTATGTAGAGGTCACCATCCAGTAATCAGACTATAGAGAGTTATGTAGAGGTCACCACCCAGTAATCAGACTATAGAGAGTTATGTAGAGGTCACCATCCAGTAATCAGACTATAGAGAGTTATGTAGAGGTAGAGGTCACCATCCAGTAATCAGACTATAGAGAGTTATGTAGAGGTCACCACCCAGTAATCAGACTATAGAGAGTTATGTAGAGGTAGAGGTCACCACCCAGTAATCAGACTATAGAGAGTTATGTAGAGGTAGAGGTCACCATCCAGTAATCAGACTATAGAGAGTTATGTAGAGGTCACCACCCAGTAATCAGACTATAGAGAGTTATGTAGAGGTAGAGATCACCATCCAGTAATCAGACTATAGAGAGTTATGTAGAGGTAGAGGTCACCATCCAGTAATCAGACTATAGAGAGTTATGTAGAGAGCACCACCCGGTAATCAGACTATAGAGAGTTATGTAGAGATCACCACCCAGTAATCAGACTATAGAGAGTTATGTAGAGGTAGAGGTCACCACCCAGTAATCAGACTATAGAGAGTTATGTAGAGGTAGAGGTCACCATCCAGTAATCAGACTATAGAGAGTTATGTAGAGGTCACCACCCAGTAATCAGACTATAGAGAGTTATGTAGAGGTAGAGATCACCATCCAGTAATCAGACTATAGAGAGTTATGTAGAGGTAGAGGTCACCATCCAGTAATCAGACTATAGAGAGTTATGTAGAGGTCACCATCCAGTAATCAGACTATAGAGAGTTATGTAGAGGTCACCACCCAGTAATCAGACTATAGAGAGTTATGTAGAGGTATAGATCACCATCCAGTAATCAGACTATAGAGAGTTATGTAGAGGTAGAGGTCACCATCCAGTAATCAGACTATAGAGAGTTATGTAGAGGTAGAGGTCACCATCCAGTAATCAGACTATAGAGAGTTATGTAGAGGTCACCACCCAGTAATCAGACTATAGAGAGTTATGTAGAGGTCACCACCCAGTAATCAGACTATAGAGAGTTATGTAGAGGTCACCACCCAGTAATCAGACTATAGAGAGTTATGTAGAGGTCACCACCCAGTAATCAGACTATAGAGAGTTATGTAGAGGTCACCACCCAGTAATCAGACTATAGAGAGTTATGTATAGGTCACCATCCAGTAATCAGACTATAGAGAGTTATGTAGAGGTAGAGGTCACCAACCAGTAATCAGACTATAGAGAGTTATGTAGATGTCACCACCCAGTAATCAGATTATATAGAGTTATGTAGAGGTCACCATCCAGTAATCAGATTATATAGAGTTATGTAGAGGTCACCATCCAGTAATCAGACTATAGAGAGTTATGTAGAGGTCACCACCCAGTAATCAGATTATATAGAGTTATGTAGAGGTAGAGGTCACCACCCAGTATTCAGACTATAGAGAGTTATGTAGAGGTAGAGGTCACCATCCAGTAATCAGACTATAGAGAGTTATGTAGAGGTCACCACCCAGTAATCAGACTATAGAGAGTTATGTAGAGGTCACCACCCAGTAATCAGACTATAGAGAGTTATGTATAGGTCACCATCCAGTAATCAGACTATAGAGAGTTATGTAGAGGTAGAGGTCACCAACCAGTAATCAGACTATAGAGAGTTATGTAGATGTCACCACCCAGTAATCAGATTATATAGAGTTATGTAGAGGTCACCATCCAGTAATCAGATTATATAGAGTTATGTAGAGGTCACCATCCAGTAATCAGACTATAGAGAGTTATGTAGAGGTCACCACCCAGTAATCAGATTATATAGAGTTATGTAGAGGTAGAGGTCACCACCCAGTATTCAGACTATAGAGAGTTATGTAGAGGTAGAGGTCACCATCCAGTAATCAGACTATAGAGAGTTATGTAGAGGTAGAGGTCACCAACCAGTAATCAGACTATAGAGAGTTATGTAGAGGTAGAGGTCACCACCCAGTAATCAGACTATAGGGAGTTATGTAGAGGTCACCATCCAGTAATCAGACTATAGAGAGTTATGTAGAGGTAGAGGTCACCATCCAGTAATCAGACTATAGAGAGTTATGTAGAGGTCACCACCCGGTAATCAGACTATAGAGAGTTATGTAGAGGTAGAGGTCACCATCCAGTAATCAGACTATAGAGAGTTATGTAGAGGTAGAGGTCACCATCCAGTATTCAGACTATAGAGAGTTATGTAGAGGTCACCACCCAGTAATCAGACTATAGAGAGTTATGTAGAGGTAGAGGTCACCACCCAGTATTCAGACTATATAGAGTTATGTAGAGGTCACCACCCAGTAATCAGACTATAGAGAGTTATGTAGAGGTCACCAACCAGTAATCAGACTATAGAGAGTTATGTATAGGTCACCACCCAGTAATCAGACTATAGAGAGTTATGTAGAGGTCACCATCCAGTAATCCGACTATAGAGAGTTATGTAGAGGTCACCATCCAGTAATCCGACTATAGAGAGTTATGTAGAGGTCACCATCCAGTAATCCGACTATAGAGAGTTATGTAGAGGTAGAGGTCACCATCCAGTAATCAGACTATAGAGAGTTATGTAGAGGTCACCACCCAGTAATCAGACTATAGAGAGTTATGTAGAGGTAGAGGTCACCATCCAGTAAATAGGCTATAGAGAGTTATGTAGAGGTAGAGGTCACCATCCAGTAAATAGGCTATAGAGAGTTATGTAGAGGTAGAGGTCACCAACCAGTAATCAGACTATAGAGAGTTATATAGAGGTAGAGGTCACCAACCAGTAATCAGACTATAGAGAGTTATGTAGAGGTAGAGGTCACCACCCAGTAAATAGGCTATAGAGAGTTATGTAGAGGTAGAGATTACCATCCAGTAAATAGGCTATAGAGAGTTATGTAGAGGTAGAGGTCACCATCCAGTAAATAGGCTATAGAGAGTTATGTAGAGGTAGAGGTCACCAACCAGTAATCAGACTATAGAGAGTTATATAGAGGTAGAGGTCACCAACCAGTAATCAGACTATAGAGAGTTATGTAGAGGTAGAGGTCACCACCCAGTAAATAGGCTATAGAGAGTTATGTAGAGGTAGAGGTCACCAACCAGTAATCAGACTATAGAGAGTTATGTAGAGGTAGAGATTACCATCCAGTAAATAGGCTATAGAGAGTTATGTAGAGGTAGAGGTCACCAACCAGTAATCAGACTATATAGAGTTATGTAGAGGTAGAGGTCACCATCCAGTAAATAGGCTATAGAGAGTTATGTAGAGGTCACCACCCAGTAATCAGACTATAGAGAGTTATGTAGAGGTAGAGGTCACCATCCAGTAAATAGGCTATAGAGAGTTATGTAGAGGTCACCACCCAGTAATCAGACTATAGAGAGTTATGTAGAGGTAGAGGTCACCAACCAGTAATCAGACTATATAGAGTTATGTAGAGGTCACCACCCAGTAATCAGACTATAGAGAGTTATGTAGAGGTAGAGGGCACCATCCAGTAAATAGGCTATAGAGAGTTATGTAGAGGTAGAGGTCACCACCCAGTAATCAGACTATAGAGAGTTATATAGAGGTAGAGGTCACCATCCAGTAAATAGGCTATAGAGAGTTATGTAGAGGTAGAGGTCACCATCCAGTAAATAGGCTATAGAGAGTTATATAGAGGTAGAGGTCACCATCCAGTAAATAGGCTATAGAGAGTTATGTAGAGGTAGAGGTCACCATCCAGTAAATAGGCTATAGAGAGTTATGTAGAGGTAGAGGTCACCATCCAGTAAATAGGCTATAGAGAGTTATGTAGAGGTAGAGGTCACCATCCAGTAAATAGGCTATAGAGAGTTATGTAGAGGTAGAGGTCACCAACCAGTAATCAGACTATATAGAGTTATGTAGAGGTCACCACCCAGTAATCAGACTATAGAGAGTTATGTAGAGGTAGAGGTCACCATCCAGTAAATAGGCTATAGAGAGTTATGTAGAGGTAGAGATTACCATCCAGTAAATAGGCTATAGAGAGTTATGTAGAAGTAGAGGTCACCATCCAGTAAATAGGCTATAGAGAGTTATATAGAGGTAGAGGTCACCATCCAGTAAATAGGCTATAGAGAGTTATGTAGAAGTAGAGGTCACCATCCAGTAAATAGGCTATAGAGAGTTATGTAGAGGTAGAGGTCACCATCCAGTAAATAGGCTATAGAGAGTTATGTAGAGGTAGAGATTACCATCCAGTAATCAGACTATAGAGAGTTATGTAGAGGTAGAGGTCACCATCCAGTAAATAGGCTATAGAGAGTTATGTAGAGGTAGAGGTCACCAACCAGTAATCAGACTATAGAGAGTTATGTAGAGGTCACCACCCAGTAATCAGATTATAGAGAGTTATGTAGAGGTAGAGGTCACCATCCAGTAAATAGGCTATAGAGAGTTATGTAGAGGTAGAGGTCACCATCCAGTAAATAGGCTATAGAGAGTTATGTAGAGGTAGAGGTCACCATCCAGTAAATAGGCTATAGAGAGTTATGTAGAGGTAGAGGTCACCATCCAGTAAATAGGCTATAGAGAGTTATGTAGAGGTAGAGATTACCATCCAGTAATCAGACTATAGAGAGTTATGTAGAGGTAGAGGTCACCATCCAGTAAATAGGCTATAGAGAGTTATGTAGAGGTAGAGGTCACCACCCAGTAATCAGACTATAGAGAGTTATGTAGAGGTAGAGGTCACCATCCAGTAAATAGGCTATAGAGAGTTATGTAGAGGTAGAGGTCACCATCCAGTAATCAGACTATAGAGAGTTATGTAGAGGTAGAGGTCACCAACCAGTAATCAGACTATAGAGAGTTATGTAGAGGTAGAGGTCACCATCCAGTAATCAGACTATAGAGAGTTATGTAGAGGTAGAGGTCACCATCCAGTAATCAGACTATAGAGAGTTATGTAGAGGTAGAGGTCACCAACCAGTAATCAGACTATAGAGAGTTATGTAGAGGTAGAGGTCACCACCCAGTAAATAGGCTATAGAAAGTTATGTAGAGGTAGAGATTACCATCCAGTAAATAGGCTATAGAGAGTTATGTAGAGGTAGAGGTCACCAACCAGTAATCAGACTATAGAGAGTTATGTAGAGGTAGAGATTACCATCCAGTAAATAGGCTATAGAGAGTTATGTAGAGGTAGAGGTCACCAACCAGTAATCAGACTATAGAGAGTTATGTAGAGGTAGAGGTCACCACCCAGTAAATAGGCTATAGAGAGTTATGTAGAGGTAGAGGTCACCAACCAGTAAATAGGCTATAGAGAGTTATGTAGAGGTAGAGGTCACCAACCAGTAATCAGACTATAGAGAGTTATGTAGAGGTAGAGGTCACCAACCAGTAATCAGACTATAGAGAGTTATGTAGAGGTAGAGGTCACCAACCAGTAATCAGACTATAGAGAGTTATGTAGAGGTAGAGGTCACCATCCAGTAAATAGGCTATAGAGAGTTATGTAGAGGTAGAGGTCACCATCCAGTAATCAGACTATAGAGAGTTATGTAGAGGTAGAGGTCACCATCCAGTAATCAGAACCCATTGGATTCAGTCTAGTTTTGATTGTAGTGTGAGAGGAGCCTATTGTCGTAGCGGTGGACACAGACAGACAGGCAGGGCTAAACAGAGAGAGACAGACAAACAGGACAGGGCTAATGAGAAACAGACAGACCGACCGGACAGGGCTAACAAGAGATAGACAGACAGAGGGAGACAGACAGATTGGACAGTGTTAACGAGAGACAGAGAGTCAGAGAGAGAGAGAGAGAGAGACAGGACAGGGCTAATGAGAGAGAGAGAGAGAGACAGGACAGGGCTAACGAGAGAGAGAGGGAGAGACAGACAGGACAGGGCTAACGAGAGAGAGAGACACACAGAGTTAGACAGATAGGACAGGGCTAAAGAGAGGGAGACATACAGACAGGACAGGGCTAATGAGAGAGGGACATACAGACAGGACAGGTCTAACAAGAGAGACAGACAGACACACAGAGCTAGACAGATAGGACAGGGCTAACGAGAGACAGACAGTGAGTCCTTTACAAATAGACAAAGTGACAGTTCAGCTGTGTGCTCATGACACAACTAGACCACGGCCGCAGCATCGCTCCGAGCCCCACATCCCCTCTGTACAGTAGTCTGGGCTGGTCCCCAAGTTGACATACCCCTCTACCGTCCAAGCACAGAGAGCGGAGCCACGGAGAAGTGGGTGTAGACTGGAACAGAATGATTCTTCTTCTCCCCCTCTCCTTTTTATCTTCCTAACTTCCTGTTCTAACTCCTCCCTCTCTGTCTGTCCAGTAGGAAGGGAATGGGTATGAGGGGGTCTTTGACTCAGTCATGGAGGGCCAACTCTCAGTCTGACATCTTATGTTGGCAAGAGTTGCTGTGACGACCTGGCAAATCCATTGAACTCTGGCCCGACGGATAAAAACTTGCGAACCCGAGAAGAGGGGTGCTGGGTGGGGGGTTGGGGATTTCAATGGAGGGGGGAGGATGAGTGGAGGTGGGGGTTGGGGGTCAAATATCCTCTGGCAGCTGTCATAGCTGTCTCATCTTCCTGTGTGGAGATAATGGGCCAGAACCAAAGCCTTCCTCCCAGAGTGCAGAAGGGGGGGGGGGGGGGGCACCAGGTTGCAGGCTGTCAGGGCGCGGGTTAAGGACCTGTGATTAATGAGGACGGGCGTCTCTCCACAGGAGCCCAGCAGCACGTGCCACACTGGTGTCAACAACACAAGCACCCCCCACTCCACCCGTTATACTGGGCCTGGGCCTGGGCCTGGGCACACTCGCTGGTGTAGCTGGTGGAGTGGTGGAGCTGGTGTGTGCTCCCACACTGCCACCAGTCCACACACACACCACGTACACACATCCACACACAGAAGCTGGAGCTGTTTTGTCCAGGAGGTCTAGCCACTGTCCTGCCTCATTCATCAGGAGCTCCTGAGCCTCAGTGAAAGTGACCATCTAGTGTAGGATTTCTCGCTGAGTCCCACACCAGACGGGTGTGTGTGCAGTGAAGGGGGATGACAGGCAGGAGTAGCGGGGGTGAGGGGCACCCAGCTGGGGTGTGGACCAGGGCAGTCAGTCCCCTCCGCCTGGCTGACGTCTGCCACTCAAATAAGCTAATGACGCAAAGTCCCTGAAACGACCCCTCCCCCATATATGACTGAATTTAGGTTAAAAATACACAGGAATCAGAAAGGGCTCAGGAAGAGCCAGGGGGGTAGGGGGATTGTTCGGGGTCAGGTGCAGGGAGGGATGGATGGATGGGGGGAGGGGACCCCTGTTGGCTCCGTTGTGTGATTTTTAGATGAATTGTATCCCCCTTTCTCCTCCTTTCTCCCCCTCCTGACCCTGTCCCATTCCCTCCCTCCTTTCTCCCCATCCTGCCCCTGTCTCATTCCCTCCCTCCTTTCTCCCCCTCCTGACCCTGTCCCATTCCCTCCCTCCTTTCTCCCCCTCCTGCCCCTGTCTCATTCCCTCCCTCCTTTCTCCCCCTCCTGCCCCTGTCTCATTCCCTCCCTCCTTTCTCCCCCTCCTGCCCCTGTCTCACCCCTTCCTCCTTTCTCCCCATCCTGCCCCTGTCTCATTCCCTCCCTCCTTTCTCCCCCTCCTGCCCCTGTCTCACCCCTCCCTCCTTTCTCCCCATCCTGCCCCTGTCTCATTCCCTCCCTCCTTTCTCCCCCTCCTGCCCCTGTCTCATTCCCTCCCTCCTTTCTCCCCCTCCTGCCCCTGTATCATTCCCTCCCTCCTTTCTCCCCCTACTGCCCCTGTTCCATTTCCTCCCTCCTTTCTCCTCCTCCTGCCCCTGTCTCAATCCCTCCCTCCTTTCTCCCCCTCCTGCCCCTGTCCCATTCCCTCCCTCCTTTCTCCCCCTCCTGCCCCTGTCTCATTTCCTCCCTCCTTTCTCCTCCTCCTGCCCCTGTCTCATTCCCTCCCTCCTTTCTCCCCCTCCTGCCCCTGTCCCATTTCCTCCCTCCTCCTCCTCCTGCCCCTGTTTCATTCCCTCCCTCCTTTCTCCCCCTCCTGCCCCTGTCTCATTTCCTCCCTCCTTTCTCCCCCTCCTGCCCCTGTCCCATTCCCTCCCTCCTTTCTCCCCCTCCTGCCCCTGTCTCATTTCCTCCCTCCTTTCTCCTCCTCCTGCCCCTGTCTCATTCCCTCCCTCCTTTCTCCCCCTCCTGCCCCTGTCCCATTTCCTCCCTCCTTTCTTCTCCTCCTGCCCCTGTTTCATTCCCTCCCTCCTTTCTCCCCCTCCTGCCCCTGTTTCATTCCCTCCCTCCTAATTCCCCCTACTGCACCTGTCTCATTCCCTCCATCCTTTCTCCTCCTCCACCCCCTGTCCCATTCCCTCCCTCCTTTCTCCCCCTCCTGCCCCTGTCTCATTTCCTCCCTCCTTTCTCCCCCTCCTGCCCCTGTCTCATTTCCTCCCTCCTTTCTCCTCCTCCTGCCCCTGTCCCATTCCCTCCCTCCTAACTCCCCCTCCTGCCCCTGTCTCATTTCCACCCTCCTTCTCCTCCTCCCTCCCCTGTCCCATTTCCTCCCTCCTTTCTCCTCCTCCTGCCCCTGTCTCATTCCCTCCCTCCTTTCTCCCCCTCCTGCCCCTGTCTCGTTCCCTCCCTCCTTTCTCCTCCTCCTCCTGCCCCTGTCTCATTCCCTCCCTCCTTTCTCCCCCTCCTGCCCCTGTCCCATTTCCTCCCTCCTTTCTTCTCCTCCTGCCCCTGTTTCATTCCCTCCCTCCTTTCTCCCCCTCCTGCCCCTGTTTCATTCCCTCCCTCCTAATTCCCCCTCCTGCACCTGTCTCATTCCCTCCATCCTTTCTCCTCCCCACCCCCTGTCCCATTCCCTCCATCCTTTCTCCCCCTCCTGCCCCTGTCTCATTTCCTCCCTCCTTTCTCCCCCTCCTGCCCCTGTCTCATTTCCTCCCTCCTTTCTCCTCCTCCTGCCCCTGTCCCATTCCCTCCCTCCTAACTCCCCCTCCTGCCCCTGTCTCATTTCCACCCTCCTTCTCCTCCTCCATCCCCTGTCCCATTTCCTCCCTCCTTTCTCCTCCTCCTGCCCCTGTCCCATTCCCTCCCTCCTTTCTCCCCCTCCTGCCCCTGTCTCATTCCCTCCCTCCTTTCTCCTCCTCCTCCTGCCCCTGTCTCATTTCCTCCCTCCTTTCTCCTCCTCCTGCCCCTGTCCCATTCCCTCCCTCCTAACTCCCCCTCCTGCCCCTGTCCCATTCCCTCCGCAGAATCCTTAATCGAGTCAAGTGACTTATTAAGGCTTATGAGAAAAGCAGCTAATTTCATTAGCAGCCAGTCAGTGTGCTGCTATCTGATTCTTCATGCCCAGAGGGGGTGGGGTTGGCTGCACTGGGTGTTGGACTCATATGGTTATCACCTGTAGACAGTTAGGGAGCAGCAATTTGGGGGATAAGGGAGCAGTGGGGGGAGGTGGGGAAGGCAAGACGCTGGGGGGAGATAACAGAGTCACTGATATGACTCAGATACTAGATGATTAGCAAAGGTATTAAAGGATGTTCTAAATGAACACTGTGTAGGTTTAACAGGTTATGTAAAAAACACTGTGTAGGTTTAACAGGTTACGTAGAAACACTGTGTAGGTTTAACAAGTTATGTAAAAAACACTGTGTAGGTTTAACAGGTTATGTAAAAAACACTGTGTAGGTTTAACAGGTTATGTAGGAACACTGTGTAGGTTTAACAGGTTACGTAGAAACACTGTGTAGGTTTAACAGGTTACGTAGAAACACTGTGTAGGTTTAACAAGTTATGTAAAAAACACTGTGTAGGTTTAACAGGTTACGTAGAAACACTGTGTAGGTTTAACAGGTTATGTAGGAACACTGTGTAGGTTTAACAGGTTACGTGGGAACACTGTGTAGGTTTAACAGGTTATGTATCAACACTGTGTAGGTTTAACAGGTTATGTGGGAACACTGTGTAGGTTTAACAGGTTATGTAGGAACACTGTGTAGGTTTAACAGGTTATGTATCAACACTGTGTAGGTTTAACAGGTTACGTGGGAACACTGTGTAGGTTTAACAGGTTACGTGGGAACACTGTGTAGGTTTAACAGGTTATGTAGGAACACTGTGTAGGTTTAACAGGTTATGTATCAACACTGTGTAGGTTTAACAGGTTACGTAGAAACACTGTGTAGGTTTAACAGGTTATGTAGGAACACTGTGTAGGTTTAACAGGTTATGTATCAACACTGTGTAGGTTTAACAGATTACGTCGGAACACTGTGTAGGTTTAACAGGTTACGTAGAAACACTGTGTAGGTTTAACAGGTTACGTAGAAACACTGTGTAGGTTTAACAGGTTACGTAGAAACACTGTGTAGGTTTAACAGGTTACGTAGAAACACTGTGTAGGTTTAACAGGTTATGTGGGAACACATTTCCAGAAATCACAAAGAATAAGAAAATGTCCCTCTTCAAAATGTCTGCATGTCTTTGTGCATGATATCTTATGGGTTATAAAAACTAAAGTCTCATGGTAGTCTCAGTGTACTGCAGTCCTCTGGAAGTTTTCCTTTGGTTCGACAAACAGACAGTGCTGGACCAACCATCAATAACTATGTACATGTACCCTTCAGCACCAAACAGGCCTAACCTTTATCCATTCTCCCTGGCTGTCAAGCGGTTACTGGGGTGAGCAGCACAGCAGCCATGGTGCTTAGCACTCTGGGCAGGCCAAGCTGCTGCTCCTACTGTATCTCTGAACTAGAATCCATTCATCTGTCTCGCTCTGGTTTCCTGTCTCTGTGACAGAGGCATAAAGGCATCAGCATACGTTGGTTCGGCTGGCGCCCGTCTGAACTCGGCTAGACGAACCGAACGAGTGTGCTCGTACATTCCCTTAAAAGATCTTCGCTTGAGACGCCATAGCCAGTATACACTTCCTCAAAACAGTCTGAATTAATCTAAGATAACTAAAGAAATACGTCGTTCATTTTGATGTTTTTGAGATCTTAGTCGTGCAATTTACATCTAACTAAGAAGTATTTCTCAAGTGAAAAATGTGTATGGAAATGAGTCGTCTCTCGTTGAACGACAACAAACATTTCATTGAAGAATCCCTACTGTTGACCAATCACCGACGAAGGAGCGGAGACACAGAAAAGACTGTGGGAAAAAACCCTCTGACGAACAAAAACGTCACAAAATGTTGTTATAATATATGCACAAACTGTTCCAAACGATTTTGGGATGGGAAGCATGCAGACGCCTTAACCCTGCCTGCTGCGGCCATGTCACCCTCCATACATCTCCCAAAACAACCAGACCTAACAGTATTAGAGCCATATGCTAGAGACAATCTCCAGACTGGCTAATGGACAGACGGGCTGTTACTGTTCCATCTTCCAGCCTGGCCGGAGGGGTCAGGAGATGGTCAATCAATGGTCAGCCAAAGGTTAAGTCCAGGACTAGGTGGAGGTTAACCCTATCTGGTCCCAACATGGTAAAACCATGCTATCGGTCGGGTACACTGGTTGTAATGGAGCTAAATCCCAGCTGGATATTCAGAGGGGTTATGTCAGGTTCTGTCTGCTTTAACCCACAATCTCAGATAATCAGTTTAATTCACCTTGTGTTGTATCCTGATAATCAGTGTAATTCACCTTGTGTTGTATCCAGATAATCAGTGTAATTCACCTTGTGTTGTATCCAGATAATCAGTGTAATTCACCTTGTGTTGTATCCAGATAATCAGTGTAATTCACCTTGTGTTGTATCCTGATAATCAGTGTAATTCACCTTGTGTTGTATCCATTCTTTTATTCAAGCCTCCATCTGTTTATGTAGAATCAGACAACCAGGAGAGAAGGGTTGCAAAATGTCCCAGAAAACCCTGTTGGAGGATTCCCAGAATCAAGAGGGAATAAGCAGGAAATCTGGAATCCTCCAACCAAGGATTCTGGAAAACCAAAGAATTTACTGAAAGTTCCTGGAATTTTGCAACCCTACAGGAGAGTGAACAAGAGGGTCTAGCTTAGAGTGTTGTTGTGCAGTGTAAATATAATGGGAGTATTTTAGCTGCTCTCTCTCTCTCTCTCTCTCTCAAGCATTTTATTGACAAGCTATTCCACACAAAACACACTCAAATACGCCTATGACTTCTATTATTTAATTTCCCAGTTAATTTGTCTAAGTGTGAGGATTTGTGTTTATATGTGCTACGATGTGCACATGTGTGTGTGGTATAGGAACGTTTGGCTAAAAACATGCAATTACGTTAATAACACATCACTACTTGCCACTGTGTTCCAGGTTTCCTGTTTTGAATCATATCATTTTCCATCACCTCCGTCATGCCAGTATCGGAAGCAGCCAAATCGATATTCATAAAGTGTCAAGGCCGTAATTCACTTGTCAGTTGTGTTCCATGCAAAGCAAAGCAAACACCACTGGGACCTCTAAAAGTAAGAACGAAAAAAGCAGGCGCTTACATTTCCTGTTTAATGCCTGGGCATGTCTTATGAGAGCCAATTAAGCGGTTATTTTCAGCTCCATTACAACATGGCGTCTTGGGGTTCCGTTTTCCCCTTACCACACCATTTATGATGCTGCCTCAAATGGGCACATGTTCAGCCTGCCAGTTGGATGGTGGAGAGGGAGTTTGGAGTCTGCTGCAGTGTGTGTCCGTGAGAGAGAGAGAGAGACAGAGAGAGAGAGAGAGAGAGACAGAGAGAGAGAGAGAGAGAGAGAGAGAGAGTGAGAGAGAGAGAGAGACAGAGAGAGAGAGAGAGAGAGACAGAGAGAGAGAGAGAGAGAGAGAGAGAGAGTGAGAGAGAGAGAGTGTGATTGCTTTGTGCCCTTCCAAACACATCCATGTTCCTGTGTGCCTGCCTGTGTATATGTGTGTGTGTATATGTGTGTGTGTGTGTGTGTGCGCGTGCGCGTGTGCGTGTGCGTGTGCGTGTGCGTGTGCGTGTGCATGTGCGTGTGCGTGTGTGTGTGCGCGTCTGTGTGTGTGTGCGCGTCTGTGTGTGTGTGTGTGCGTGTGCGTGTGCGTGTGCGTGTGCGTGTGTGTGTGTTTGTGTGTGTGTGTGAGTGTGTGTGGAGGCCCAGTTTGTGTGTGAAACAGGAGAGAGTTAATGGCTTTTAAAGATCGGTGGAGTCAAATGAGCCCGTCAGTCAGCCGCACCCCCCTGGTGATCAGTCAGTGTCATTTGATTTCATTTCCTGGAGTAACGGGATCTCTGTGGATCCAAGACAAATCCCTGCAATTACAGCCAAGCTTCACATGATTTACTGCCCTCATTTCTGTGTGTGCGTGTGTGATGGCATAATTCGGTCCAGGTGAATAAATATCACGAGAACAAATCAAATAAAACAACATTTAAAAAAGAAGGATCACTGATGTGTCGACTTCATAAAAACTCTGAGAAAGTTTACTGTCTCTTGGAGGTTTCTAATGGGTAGGTCATGTGAAAATATATAAACTGTATATACAGAGCATTCGGAAAGTATTCAGACCCCTTGACTTTTTCCACAATTTGTTATACTACAGCCTTATTCTGAAATTTCCATGCTGTCACAGTTACCAGCCCTTTCAAGCTTAACATCCTTATCATTTATCGCCCTCCAGGTTCCCTTGGAGAGTTCATCAATGAGCTTGATGCCTTGATAAGCTCCTTTCCTGAGGACGGCTCACCTCTCACAGTTCTGGGTGACTTTAACCTCCCCATGTCTACCTTTGACTCATTCCTCTCTGCCTCCTTCTTTCCACTCCTCTCCTCTTTTGACCTCACCCTCTCACCTTCCCCCCCTACTCACAAGGCAGGCAATACGCTTGACCTCATCTTTACTAGATGCTGTTCTTCCACTAACCTCATTGCAACTCCCCTCCAAGTCTCCGACCACTACCTTGTATCCTTTTCCCTCTCGCTCTCATCCAACACTTCCCACACTGCCCCTACTCGGATGGTATCGCGCCGTCCCAACCTTCGCTCTCTCTCCCCCGCTACTCTCTCCTCTTCCATCCTATCATCTCTTCCCTCTGCCCAAACCTTCTCCAACCTATCTCCTGATTCTGCCTCCTCAACCCTCCTCTCCTCCCTTTCTGCATCCTTTGACTCTCTATGTCCCCTATCCTCCAGGCCGGCTCGGTCCTCCCCTCCCGCTCCGTGGCTCGACGACTCATTGCGAGCTCACAGAACAGGGCTCCGGGCAGCCGAGCGGAAATGGAGGAAAACTCGCCTCCCTGCGGACCTGGCATCCTTTCACTCCCTCCTCTCTACATTTTCCTCTTCTGTCTCTGCTGCTAAAGCCACTTTCTACCACTCTAAATTCCAAGCATCTGCCTCTAACCCTAGGAAGCTCTTTGCCACCTTCTCCTCCCTCCTGAATCCTCCCCCCCCCCTCCTCCCTCTCTGCAGACGACTTCGTCAACCATTTCGAAAAGAAGGTCGACGACATCCGATCCTCGTTTGCTAAGTCAAACGACACCGCTGGTTCTGCTCACACTGCCCTACCCTGTGCTCTGACCTCTTTCTCCCCTCTCTCTCCAGATGAAATCTCGCGTCTTGTGACGGCCGGCCGCCCAACAACCTGCCCGCTTGACCCTATCCCCTCCTCTCTTCTCCAGACCATTTCCGGAGACCTTCTCCCTTACCTCACCTCGCTCATCAACTCATCCTTGACCGCTGGCTACGTCCCTTCCGTCTTCAAGAGAGCGAGAGTTGCACCCCTTCTGAAAAAACCTACACTCGATCCCTCCGATGTCAACAACTACAGACCAGTATCCCTTCTTTCTTTTCTCTCCAAAACTCTTGAACGTGCCGTCCTTGGCCAGCTCTCCTGCTATCTCTCTCAGAATGACCTTCTTGATCCAAATCAGTCAGGTTTCAAGACTAGTCACTCAACTGAGACTGCTCTTCTCTGTATCACGGAGGCGCTCCGCACTGCTAAAGCTAACTCTCTCTCCTCTGCTCTCATCCTTCTAGACCTATCGGCTGCCTTCGATACTGTGAACCATCAGATCCTCCTCTCCACCCTCTCCGAGTTGGGCATCTCCGGCGCGGCCCACGCTTGGATTGCGTCCTACCTGACAGGTCGCTCCTACCAGGTGGCGTGGCGAGAATCTGTCTCCTTACCACGCGCTCTCACCACTGGTGTCCCCCAGGGCTCTGTTCTAGGCCCTCTCCTATTCTCGCTATACACCAAGTCACTTGGCTCTGTCATAACCTCACATGGTCTCTCCTATCATTGCTATGCAGACGACACACAATTAATCTTCTCCTTTCCCCCTTCTGATGACCAGGTGGCGAATCGCATCTCTGCATGTCTGGCAGACATATCAGTGTGGATGACGGATCACCACCTCAAGCTGAACCTCGGCAAGACGGAGCTGCTCTTCCTCCCGGGGAAGGACTGCCCGTTCCATGATCTCGCCATCACGGTTGACAACTCCATTGTGTCCTCCTCCCAGAGCGCTAAGAACCTTGGCGTGATCCTGGACAACACCCTGTCGTTCTCAACTAACATCAAGGCGGTGGCCCGTTCCTGTAGGTTCATGCTCTACAACATCCGCAGAGTACGACCCTGCCTCACACAGGAAGCGGCGCAGGTCCTAATCCAGGCACTTGTCATCTCCCGTCTGGATTACTGCAACTCGCTGTTGGCTGGGCTCCCTGCCTGTGCTATTAAACCCCTACAACTCATCCAGAACGCCGCAGCCCGTCTGGTGTTCAACCTTCCCAAGTTCTCTCACGTCACCCCGCTCCTCCGCTCTCTCCACTGGCTTCCAGTTGAAGCTCGCATCCGCTACAAGACCATGGTGCTTGCCTACGGAGCTGTGAGGGGAACGGCACCTCAGTACCTTCAGGCTCTGATCAGGCCCTACACCCAAACAAGGGCACTGCGTTCATCCACCTCTGGCCTGCTCGCCTCCCTACCACTGAGGAAGTACAGTTCCCGCTCAGCCCAGTCAAAACTTTTCGCTGCTCTGGCACCCCAATGGTGGAACAAACTCCCTCACGACGCCAGGACAGCGGAGTCAATCACCACCTTCCGGAGACACCTGAAACCCCACCTCTTCAAGGAATACCTAGGATAGGATAAAGCAATCCTTCTGCCCCCCCCACCCCCCCTTAAAAGATTTAGATGCACTATTGTAAAGTGGCTGTTCCACTGGATGTCATAAGGTGAATGCACCAATTTGTAAGTCGCTCTGGATAAGAGCGTCTGCTAAATGACTTAAATGTAAATGTAAATGTAATAAATAAAATTTTGCAAATTTAAACTTGTTTTCGTTTCATCATTATGAGGTATTGTGTATAGATTGATGAGGAAAAAAATACAATTTAATCAATTTTAGAATAAGGCTGTAACGTAACAAAATGTGGAAAAGTCAAGGGGTCTGAATACTTTCTGAATGCACTGTATGTATTGCGGTGGTACAGTGCTTGCAAAATGTGAGTGCAAACACAAACACACACACACTCAATCACCTGCATAATGTATTTGCCCTGGACAGTGTAGAGCATGGGGCCCAGGGAAGGGTGCTGTGTAGATAAGACCCTGCTTAGCATTTCAATAGAGTGTTCTGATTCCTATGCGGTTGGCCTTTGGCCACGCTGCTGCTGGTGCATGGAGAGTCTGTGTACATGTCTGAGTTGTACAGCCCCAACCCACATGCAGACTCATCATATCTGGCACTCTGCAGTGTCTGCTTGTCTGTCAGCCTGTCTGTCTATCTGACTGGCTAGCAATCCCCACCCCCAGCTGTGGCACCAGGTGGCCACACATACCCAAACTCCCACAGTCATTCACCATGTGATGTCATCTCTGTGCACCTGGCCCACTGCAAACACCCCGTCCCTCAGTATGACATCATGTCTGTGCACCTGTCTGTGTGACTCCAGGCCTGTGCTGTCCGCTGGTCCCTACAGAGAATATGCTGTCCACTCTAGAGCCCTGGACTCCGGGAGATGGTTCACAGGATGGCCACTCACATCAGGCTCAGAAGGGATGGTGTAGTGTTTGGTAGTAAAGGAACTCTGTCCTGAGCTGAACTTGAGTCTGATCCCAGAGTAGCTTGACAGAGACAGCAGGTCAACCTGCTCTGCACTGACTCGGGGTTCAGCTTTAACAAACATTACTGCCACCAAACTTTCTCTTTGGAAAAAATAAGATCACTTTCAAACCTGATCAATACACTGTGGGTATTACTTTCAAACCTGATCAAAACACTGTGGGTATCAAAACGCTGTGGGTATTACTTTCAAACCTGATCAAAACACTGTGGGTATCAAATTCAAACCTGATCAAAACGCTGTGGGTATTACTTTCAAACCTGATCAAAACACTGTGGGTATTACTTTCAAACCTGATCAAAACACTGTGGGTATCAAATTCAAACCTGATCAAAACGCTGTGGGTATTACTTTCAAACCTGATCAAAACGCTGTGGGTATCACTTTCAAACCTGATCAAAACGCTGTGGGTATCACTTTCAAACCTGATCAAAACGCTGTGGGTATCACTTTCAAACCTGATCAAAACACTGTGGGTATTACTTTCAAACCTGATCAAAACGCTGTGGGTATCACTTTCAAACCTGATCAAAACACTGTGGGTATCACTTTCAAACCTGATCAAAACACTGTGGGTATCAAATTCAAACCTGATCAAAACGCTGTGGGTATTACTTTCAAACCTGATCAAAATGCTGTGGGTATCACTTCCAAACCTGATCAAAACACTGTGGGTATCACTTTCAAACCTGATCAAAACACTGTGGGTATCAAATTCAAACCTGATCAAAACGCTGTGGGTATTACTTTCAAACCTGATCAAAACGCTGTGGGTATCAAATTCAAACCTGATCAAAACACTGTGGGTATCAAATTCAAACCTGATCAAAACGCTGTGGGTATTACTTTCAAACCTGATCAAAACGCTGTGGGTATAAAATTCAAACCTGATCAAAACACTGTGGGTATTACTTTCAAACCTGATCAAAACGCTGTGGGTATCAAATTCAAACCTGATCAAAAAACTGTGGGTATCAAATTCAAACCTGATCAAAACACTGTGGGTATCAAATTCAAACCTGATCAAAACGCTGTGGGTATTACTTTCAAACCTGATCAAAACGCTGTGGGTATTACTTTCAAACCTGATCAAAACACTGTGGGTATCACTTTCAAACCTGATCAAAACACTGTGGGTATCACTTTCAAACCTGATCAAAACGCTGTGGGTATTACTTTCAAACCTGATCAAAACGCTGTGGGTATCAAATTCAAACCTGATCAAAACACTGTGGGTATCACTTTCAAACCTGATCAAAACGCTGTGGGTATCACTTTCAAACCTGATCAAAACGCTGTGGGTATAACATTCAAACCTGATCAAAACACTGTGGGTATCAAATTCAAACCTGATCAAAACGCTGTGGGTATCAAATTCAAACCTGATCAAAAAACTGTGGGTATCAAATTCAAACCTGATCAAAACACTGTGGGTATCAAATTCAAACCTGATCAAAACGCTGTGGGTATTACTTTCAAACCTGATCAAAACGCTGTGGGTATTACTTTCAAACCTGATCAAAACACTGTGGGTATTACTTTCAAACCTGTTCAAAACGCTGTGGGTATCACTTTCAAACCTGATCAAAACACTGTGGGTATTACTTTCAAACCTGATCAAAACGCTGTGGGTATCACTTTCAAACCTGATCAAAACGCTGTGGGTATCACTTTCAAACCTGATCAAAACGCTGTGGGTATTACTTTCAAACCTGATCAAAACGCTGTGGGTATCAAATTCAAACCTGATCAAAACGCTGTGGGTATCAAATTCAAACCTGATCAAAACACTGTGGGTATTACTTTCAAACCTGATCAAAACACTGTGGGTATCAAATTCAAACCTGATCAAAACACTGTGGGTATCACTTTCAAACCTGATCAAAACGCTGTGGGTATCACATTCAAACCTGATCAAAACACTGTGGGTATCACTTTCAAACCTGATCAAAACGCTGTGGGTATGACTTTCAAACCTGATCAAAACGCTGTGGGTATCAAATTCAAACCTGATCAAAAGACTGTGGGTATCAAATTCAAACCTGATCAAAACACTGTGGGTATCAATTTCAAACCTGATCAAAACGCTGTGGGTATTACTTTCAAACCTGATCAAAACGCTGTGGGTATTACTTTCAAACCTGATCAAAACACTGTGGGTATTACTTTCAAACCTGATCAAAACGCTGTGGGTATCACTTTCAAACCTGATCAAAACACTGTGGGTATCACTTTCAAACCTGATCAAAACGCTGTGGGTATCACTTTCAAACCTGATCAAAACGCTGTGGGTATTACTTTCAAACTTGATCAAAACGCTGTGGGTATCACTTTCAAACCTGATCAAAACACTGTGGGTATCAATTTCAAACCTGATCAAAACACTGTGGGTATCAAATTCAAACCTGATCAAAACGCTGTGGGTATTACTTTCAAACCTGATCAAAACACTGTGGGTATCAAATTCAAACCTGATCAAAACACTGTGGGTATCAAATTCAAACCTGATCAAAACGCTGTGGGTATCAAATTCAAACCTGATCAAAACACTGTGGGTATTACTTTCAAACCTGATCAAAACGCTGTGGGTATTACTTTCAAACCTGATCAAAACACTGTGGGTATCAAATTCAAACCTGATCAAAACACTGTGGGTATCAAATTCAAACCTGATCAAAACACTGTGGGTATCACTTTCAAACCTGATCAAAACGCTGTGGGTATCACTTTCAAACCTGATCAAAACGCTGTGGGTATCACTTTCAAACCTGATCAAAACGCTGTGGGTATCATATTCAAACCTGATCAAAACACTGTGGGTATCACTTTCAAACCTGATCAAAACACTGTGGGTATCACTTTCAAACCTGATCAAAACGCTGTGGGTATTACTTTCAAACCTGATCAAAACGCTGTGGGTATCAAATTCAAACCTGATCAAAACGCTGTGGGTATCAAATTCAAACCTGATCAAAACACTGTGGGTATCAAATTCAAACCTGATCAAAACACTGTGGGTATCAAATTCAAACCTGATCAAAACGCTGTGGGTATTACTTTCAAACCTGATCAAAACGCTGTGGGTATCACTTTCAAACCTGATCAAAACACTGTGGGTATCAAATTCAAACCTGATCAAAACACTGTGGGTATCAAATTCAAACCTGATCAAAACACTGTGGGTATCAAATTCAAACCTGATCAAAACGCTGTGGGTATCACTTTCAAACCTGATCAAAACGCTGTGGGTAACAAATTCAAACCTGATCAAAACACTGTGGGTATCACTTTCAAACCTGATCAAAACGCTGGAGGTAGAGAATTAGAGAGGGCGAGAACTAGAGAGGTAGAGAACTAGAGAGGGAGAGAGCTAGAGGGATAGAGAGCTAGAAGGACAGAGAGATAGAGGGAGAGAGCAAGAGGGGGAGAGGTAGAGAACTAGAGAGGGAGAGAGCTAGAGGGAGAGAGCTAGAGAGATAGAGGGATAGAGAGCTAGCGGGATAGAGAGCTAGCAGGATAGAGAGCTAGAGGGATAGAGAGCTAGAGGGATAGAGAGCTAGAGGGATAGAGAGCTAGAGAGATAGAGAGCTAGAGAGATAGAGGGATAGAGAGCTAGAAGGATAGAGAGCTAGAAGGATAGAGAGCTAGAAGGATAGAGAGCTAGAGAGATAGAGAGCTAGAGGGAGAGAGCTAGAGGGAGAGAGCTAGAGGGAGAGAGCTAGAGGGAGAGAGCTAGAGGGAGAGAGCTAGAGGGAGAGAGCAAGAGGGAGAGAGCTAGAGGGAGAGAGCTAGAGGGAGAGAGCTAGAGGGAGAGAGCTAGAGGGAGAGAGCTAGAGGGAGAGAGCTAGAGGGAGAGAGCTAGAGGGAGAGAGCTAGAGGGAGAGAGCTAGAGGGAGAGAGCTAGAGGGAGAGAGCTAGAGGGAGAGAGCTAGAGGGAGAGAGCTAGAGGGAGAGAGCGGTGTAGGGAAAGACAGGGTGATCAGGTTACATCTCCAGTGTTCAGCTGTTAAGGGGCCTAGTGCCTGACGCACTGTCCCTTCAAGCAAATATAACCCTAGATAAACACAATCTGTCCACACCATCAAGAGATCACCACAAGTCATAACACATTGAGACCCGCTATAACTCTAGCAGGGGCCAGGGCTAGGGGCCCACCCACGGGGCCCCTAGCCCTATACACATACTGAATGAGGACCTGATCTTCACTGCCACTGTCACTTGTTGTCA
Source organism: Salvelinus alpinus (assembly GCF_045679555.1). Classification (NCBI taxonomy): domain Eukaryota; kingdom Metazoa; phylum Chordata; class Actinopteri; order Salmoniformes; family Salmonidae; genus Salvelinus; species Salvelinus alpinus. Next base: position 34,978,560 of record NC_092107.1, read on the forward strand.
CACTCAAAGGAGCACTTCAAAGACTGACTGGCAGACCATCCACAGTGTGTGTGTGTGTGTGTGTGTGTGTGTGTGTGTGTGTGTGTGTGTGTGTGTGTGTGTGTGTGTGTGTGTGTGTGTGTGTGTGTGTGTGTGTGTGTGTGTGTGTGTGTGTGTGTGTGTGTGTGTGTGTGTGTGTGTGTGTGTGTGTGTGTGTGTGTGTGTGTGTGTGTGTGTGTGTGTGTGTGTCTGAGAGTCGCTGTCTCCAATAAAGTCCACCCATCAGAGTGCCAGGGTGCAGTCAGTCCTGACACTGGCTCAAACCTGACGCCTTCAAACCATTAATCCCACACACACCCTCCGTACTGTACGTCTCAGACCAGAGTGAAGGAACACGAGGCGTCTGAACCTTAGCCATCATCACACACCAGAGGGTGAATCAATTTCAGCGGCCCTCGATTCAAACCCGTATCAGCTACCACCGAAAAAACCCCTCTCATCTCTCCTCCACCTCCTAACTCAACATGATGGATTACTGGCTCTGGCGGTCCCTCTGGCTCCACAGAGAGATGGGAGCGAGGGTAAGTCACTGCTGGCACACATTCATTGTTATAGGGGGATAGAAGGAAGGGAGCGGTGGTGGGTTAAGGAATTACAATTTGACAGAGATCCAGGGTTGGATAGAGAGGGCGAAGGTTCTTCAGGCGTCAGTGGACCCAATCCCGGCTGGACAGAGTGCCTGGCCACCCTCTGAATAGGACTGACTCTTGGGACCTGATTCGGGGTCAACTTTATCCATTAATATTATTATCACTCTCTTGTCCGGCCGCCCACTGAAGACAGAAAATGGAGTGGTATCTGAGGTATTTATCTAAACCCCAGTATATAACACACCTGTGCTGCAAATTACTACTGACAAGCTGTGAATAAGACTGGGAATATATGAGCACCTCACCTGTCAGATGGACTGGCTAGGAAGTAGATAAAATGTTCTTTAAGGATGAATTCAGTTTGATGAATGCAATCATGGAATTTAATTTGTACAGCTATAATCCTACAGACAACCTACAACAATCTATCTCCACAAGTCAGGCCGCACGTCTTCAGGCACTTTACACACTTTACACACTCACTTTACACACACACTTTACACACACACTTTACACACACACTTTACACACACTTTACACACACTTTACACACACACACACACACACACACACACACACACACACACACACACACACACACACACACACACACACACACACACACACACACACACACACACACACACACACACACACACACACACACACACACACACACACACACACACACACACACACACACACACACTTTGAAATGCATGCAGTGCGCAAAAGAAAGCTGAGACTTTCAACCTGTCCGTGTTTTAAAGCTGATCAATAGTGCGTCTAAAGACTCATTTCAATTATTTACGGCTCGCTCTGCATCTCAAATTGGCTGATCAAATGAGGGGAGACACAAAGAGAAACCAGACAGAGAGAGAGAGAGAGAGAGAGAGAGAGAGAGAGAGAGAGAGAGAGAGAGAGAGAGAGAGAGAGAGAGAGAGAGAGAGAGAGAGAGAGAGAGAGAGAGACAGATAAGCATGTAGAACAGAATAAGGACGATTCCCGCTAATGATCAAAATCCAGAAAAGAGCTGTTAAATTCTACAACCACCTAAAAATAAGCGATTCTCAAACCTTCCATAACAAAGCCCTCACTTACAGAAAGTAAGTCCCTTCAGCCAGCTGTTCACAAACAAAAACAGACCACACAGAGACCCCACAAAGCCCCAGGACAGCAACACAATTAGACCCAACCAAATCATGAGAAAACAAAAAGACAATTATTTGAAACATTGGAAAGAATCAACAAAAAAACTGAGCAAACTAGAATGCTATTTGGCCCTAAACAGAGAGTACACAGTGGCAGAATACCTGACCAATGTGACTGACCGAAAATTAAGGAAATCTTTGACTGTGCACAGTGAGCATAAACTTGCTATTGAGAGAGGCTAACATTAGCAGACCTGGCTCTCAAGAGAAGACAGGCTATGTGCCACTGTCACAAAATGAGGTGGAAACAGAGCTGCACTTCCTAACCTCCTGCCAAATGTATGACCATTTTAGAGACACATATTTTCCACTGATTACACAGACCCACAAAGAATTTGAAATAAAAAATCCTATCTTGATAAACTCCCATATCTATTAGGTGAAATAGCAAAGTGAGCAAACACAGCAGCAAGATTTGTGACCTGTTGCCACAAGAAAAAGGCAACCAATGAAGAACAAACATCATTGTAAATAAATCAAATTAAATCAAATTGTATTTGTCACATCCGCCGAATACAACCTTACCGTGAAATGCTTACTTACAAGCTCTTAACCAACAGTGCAGTTAAACATTTTTTTTAATAAGAATAAGAAATAAAAGTAACAAGTAATTAAAGTGCAGCAGTAAAACAACAATAGCGAGACTATATACAGGGGGGTACAGGTACAGAGTCAATGTGCGGGGGCACCGGTTAGTTGAGGTAGTATGTACATGTAGGTAGAGTTATTAAAGTGGCTATGCATAGATGATAACAACAGAGAGTACCAGCGGTGTAAAAGAGGGGGGGGGGGGGAAATGCAAATAGTCTGGGTAGCCATTTGATTAGATGTTCAGGAGTCTTATGGCTTGGGGGTAGAAGCTGTTTACAAGCCTCTTGGACCTAGACTTGGTGCTCCGGTACCTCTTGCCATGCGGTAGCAGAGAGAACAGTCTATGACAAGGGTGGCTGGAGTCCTTGAAAATGTTTAGGGCCTTCCTCTGACACCGCCTGGTATAGAGATTCTGGATGGCAGGAATCTTGGCCCCAGTGATGTACTGGGCCGTACGCACTACCCTTTTTAGTGCCTTGCGGTCGGAGGCCGAGCAGTTGCCATACCAGGCAGTGATGCAACCACTCAGGATGCTCTCGATTGTGCAGCTGTAGAACCTTTTGAGGATCTGAGGACCCATGCCAAATCTTTTCAGTCTCCTGAGGGGGAATAGGTTTTGTCGTGCCCTCTTCACGACTGTCTTGGTGTGCTTCGACCATGATAGTTTGTTGGTAATGTGGACACCAAGGAACTTGAAGGTCTCAACCTGCTCCACTACAGCCCCGTCAATGAAAATGGGGGCTACCAGGGCTACCACTGTTGTGTCATCAGCAATCTTAATGACAGTGTTGGAGTCGTGCCTGGCCGTGCAGTCATGAGTGAACAGGGAGTACAGGAGGAGACTGAGCACGCACCCCTGAGGGGCTCCTGTGTTGAGGATCAGCGTGGCAGATGTTATTTAACTAGGCAAGTTAGTTAAGAACACATTCTTATTTTCAATGACGGCCTAGGAACAGTGGGTTAACTGCCTTCTACAGGGGCAAAACGACAGATTTGTACCTTGTCAGCTCGGGAATTCGAACTTGCAACGTTTCGGTTGCTATTCCAACGCTCTAACCACTAGGCTACACTGCCGCAGTACAAGTCCTGGTAATCCGTCTGGCCCTGCGGCCTTGTGAATGTTGCCCTGTTTAAAGATTTTACTCACATCGGCTGCGGAGAGTGTGATCACACAGTCTTCCGGAACAGCTGGTGCTCTCATACATGTTTCAGTGTTATTTGCCTCAAAGTGAGCATAGAAGTAGTTTAGCTTGTCTGGTAGGCTCGTGTCACTGAGAAGCTCTCGGCTGTGCTACCTTTGTAGTCTGAGCTGGTGTAGTACGATTCGATCTTAGCCCTGTATTGACGCTTTGCCTGTTTGATGGTTCATCGGTGGCCATTGCGGGATTTCTTATAAGCTTCCGGGTTAGAGTCCCGCTCCTTGAAAGCGGCAGCTGTAGCCTTTAGCTAAGTGCGGATGTCGCCTGTAATCCATGGCTTCTGGTTGGGGTATGTACGTACGGTCACTGTGGGGATGCCGTCATCGATGCACTTATCAATGCCATCGGAGGAATCCCGGAACATATTCCAGTCTGTGCTAGCAAAATGGTCTTGTAGCTTAGCAATTGCTTCTTCTGGCCACTTTTTTTATTGATCGAGTCACTGGTACTTCCTGCTTACATTTTTGCTTGTAAGCCGGAATCAGGAGGATAGATTTATGGTCAGATTTGCCAAATGGAGGGCGAGGGAGAGCTTTGTATGCATCTCTGTGTGTGGAGTGAAGGTGGTCCAGAGTTTTTTCCCTCTGGTTACACATTTAACATGCTGATAGAAATTTGGTGAGATGGATTTAAGTTTCACTGCATTACAGTCCCCAGCTACTAGGAGCGCCGCCTCTGGGTGAGCGTTTTCCTGTTTACTTATGGGCGCCCGAGTGGCGCAGCGGTCTAAGGCACTGCATCTCAGTCCAAGATGCGTTACTGCAGTCCCTGGTTTGAATCCAGGCTACATCATGGTTGGGCAGCACATAGTTTGGCAGGGGAAGGTCATCATTATAAATAAGAATTTGTTCTTAACTGACTTGCCTAGATTAATAACGGTTAAATGTAAAAAAGGGTGGAATACAGCTCATTCAGTGTTGTCTTAGTGATAGCATCAATCTGCGGTGGTATGTAGACAGCCAGGAAAAAATACAGAAGAAAACTCTCTCAGTAGATAGTGTGTTCTACAGCTTATGTTTTATTTAGGCAAGTCAATTATGATCAAATTATTATTTACAATGATGGCCTAGGAACAGTGGGTTAACAACCTTGTTCAGGGGCAGAACGACAGATTTTTACCTTGTCAGCTCGGGGATTTGATCTAGAAACCTTTCGGTAACTGGCCCAATGCTCTACCCACTAGGCTACCTGCCGCCTCCTTATCACGTGATACTCTACCTCAGGCGAGCAAAACCCCATGCCTTACCAGACTCCGTTGTTCTATCCTGCTGGTAAAGCGTATAACCAGCCAGCTGTATGTTGATAATATCGTCATTCAGCCACGACTCCGTGAGGCATAAGATATTACAGTTTTGGTAGTTTAATCTTCCGCGTAGGTCATCGATTTTATTCCCCAAAAGATTGCACGTTTGCTAGCAGAATGGAAGGAAGTGGGGGTTTATTCGATCGCCTATGAATTCTTAGAAGGCAGCCCGCCCTCTGGCCCCTTTTTCTCCGCCTTCTCTTCACGCAAATCACGGGGATCTGGGCCTGTTCCCGAGAAAGCAGTATATCATTCACGTCGGTCTCGTCAGACTCGTTAAAGGAAAAAAAGGATTGTGCCAGTCCGTGGTGAGTAATCACAGTCCTAATGTACAGAAGTTATTTTCAGTCATAAGAGACGGTAGCAGCAACATTATGTACAAAATAAGTTTAAAAAACAAGTTACAAAAACGCAAAGAAACTAACGAAAAAAAACT
>NC_092107.1:34988928-35036428 GCF_045679555.1 Salvelinus alpinus
GGGGGGGGGGGGGGGGCGAGACCGAGTCAAGACCGAGACCAGAGGGGGGGGCGAGACCGAGTCAAGACCAAGACCAGAGGGGGGGGGCGAGACCGGGAGGGGGACAGGGCGTATGAGACCGAGTCAAGACCGAGACCAGAGGGGGGTGAGACCGAGTCAAGACCAAGACCAGAGGGGGGGGGGGGGGGGGCGAGACCGGGAGGGGGACAGGGCGTATGAGACCGAGTCAAGACCGAGACCAGAGGGGGGTGAGACTTCATCAGATTTGTTTTTGTCCAATTCAAGACCATGACTGTAGTTTTGTCAAATCACCACCATAATAGGAGTTCTAAAGGTCCAGTATTTCTGTTCATATTTCCGAACATGTGGATTCTTTACACATTCAGAATAGTGAAAAAATGCATCCTGGGGGACAATAGAGCCACTCCACAAATTATTACTAACCCAAACACAGTGGGGAACAATGGGTCTTCTACACTTTCAGAGAGGGGCTAACGATTTATAAAATAATGATTATAATAATATAATAATAATGATTTTAAATGATGTTCTGATTTAATCTCTTCTGTTTTTGTTAGAAAGAAAAGGGTAATAAAAATAAAGAGAGTCTCTCTCTCTCTATATATACAATATATATACAGTATATATATAAACAGTATATATATACAGTTGAAGTCGGAAGTTGACATACACCTTAGCCAAATACATTTAAACTCAGTTTTTCACAATTCCTGACATTTAATCATTACTTTATTTTAAGAATGTGAAAATTATTTCATCGCATTCCCAGTGGGTCCGAAGTTTACATACACTCAATTAGTATTTGGTAGCATTGCCTTTAAATTGTTTAACTTGGGTCAAACGTTTCGGGTAGCCTTCCTCAAGCTTCCCACAATAAGCTGGGTGAATTTTGGCCCATTCCTCCTGACAGAGCTGGTGTAACTTAGTCAGGTTTGTAGGCCTCCTTGCTCGCACACACTTTTTCAGTTTGTGATGGCAACTCCAATACCAAAGCATTGTTGTCCTTATGCCATTTTGCCACAACTTTGGAAGTATGCTTGGGGTCATTGTCCATTTGGAAAACCCATTTGCGACCAAGCTTTAACTTCCTGACTGATGTCTTGAGATGTTGCTTCAATATATCCACATGTTTTTCCTGCCTCATGATGCCATCTATTTTGTGAAGTGCACCAGTCCCTCCTGCAGCAAAGCACCCCCACAACATGATGCTGCCACCCCCGTGCTTCACGGTTGGGATGGTGTTCTTCGGCTTGCAAGCTGCCCCCTTTTTCATCCAAACATAATGATGGTCATTATGGCCAAACAGTTCTATTTTTGTTTCATCAGACCAGAGGACATTTCTCCAAAAAGTACGATCTTTGTCCCCATGTGCAGTTGCAAACCGTAGTCTGGCTTTTTTATGGCGGTTTTGGAGTAGTGGCATCTTCCTTGCTGAGCGGCATTTCAGGTTGTGTCGATATAGGACTCGTTTTACTGTGGATATAGATACTTTTGTACCTATTTCCTCCAGCATCTTCACAAGGTCCTTTGCTGTTGTTCTGGGATTGATTTGCACTTTTCGCACCAAAGTACATTCATCTCTAGGAGACAGAAGCCGTCTTCTTCCTGAGCGGTATGACGGCTGTGTGGTCCCATGGTGTTTATAGTTGCAAACTATTTTTTGTACAGATGAACGTGGTACCTTCAGGCATTTGGAAATTGCTCCCAAAGATGAACCAGACTTGTTGATTTCTTTTGATTTTCCCATGATGTCAAGCAAAGAGGCAGTGAGTTTGACGGTAGGCCTTGAAATACATCCACAGGTACACCTCCAATTGACTCAAATGATGTCAGTTAGCCTATCAGAAGCTTCTAAAGCCATTACATAATTTTCTGGAATTTTCCAAGCTGTTTAAAGGCACAGTCAACTTAGTGGATGTAAACAATTGTTTGAAAAATGACTTGTGTCATGCACAAAGTAGATGTCCTAACCGATTGCCAAAACTATAGTTTGTTAACAAGACATTTGTGGAGCGGTTGAAAAACTAGTTTTAATGACTCCAACCTAAGTGTATGTAAACTTCCGACTTCAACTATATATATATATATATATATATATATATATATATATATATATATAAACTCCCAGTAATTTATTTGGTAAATCACTAATTTAAGGGTTAACACTGTAGAGAATGTATTTTTATTTTCTGGTCTCTTCGAAGATAAATCTAGATAGCTAGGTCAGCCATTGGCTAGGCCATCAGAAGCTAGATAAAGGCATCTGCCATTCAACTGTATTAGGGCAACATGTTGGAGTGACAGTGGAATCAACAAATCACATTTTGACTTAATGGGTGGGACCTTTTTACAAAAACGTGTGGAAACTTCTGCCTTCTTGAAGGCCAACAGGTCACTGTGCAATAGTGACCAATAGTTTTCCCACTGTCTAGCTAGCTATCTTTTGCTGTCGGCTAGTTTGCAGCAGCAGGTGTTATCGAAGAGGATGTTGTTAATAGTTTGTTAGCTTCTTTCTCCCTTTTCAAGAATAACTTTCAACAAAAAGTTAAGTTTTAAATCATCATCATCTGGTGAGTGGAACTGTTTCCTTTTATTGCAACCAGCTTGTTGTCAGCCATCTGTTTGAAAATAACTTGTGTGTGAAACATTGTTGCATTTAAAGTGGAACTGACAGCATTTTCGCAACATGAAACGTTTTCATATACACCCACAGGAAGACTATGATACTTTTAAAAAACATTTTCTGACAAGCAACCACTTATATATGGTCATTTTCACATTTTTCATGAATTCTTAGAATGTTTGGGAATGATGTATACTAAAGTATTTGTGAACAATCTATAGCAATATAGAGTGGGAAAGTGGCCGTACGTTTGGACAAATAATAGACACTGCAGTAAATAAAACCGAATAAAAACATCTGTCTGGTCCAGGACTAGAGTCTTCACAGACCGGTGCGCTATAGCCAATCAGAGCTACAGTAGGCCTTTATACAAACAAACAATTTGCCACAAGGGCCAGCCATCGTTCACTTTGAACTGGACAGTGTGTTTACAGGCAGTAGGCCCTGCCATCATTCACTTTGAACTGGATTGTGTGTTTACAGGCAGTAGGCCCTGCCATCATTCACTTTGAACTGGATTGTGTGTTTACAGGCAGTATGCCCTGCCATCATTCACTTTGAACTGGACTGTGTGTTTACAGGCAGTAGGCCCTGCCATCATTCACTTTGAACTGGACTGTGTGTTTACAGGTAGTAGGCCCTGCCATCATTCACTTTGAAATGGACTGTGTGTTTACAGGTAGTAGGCCCTGCCATCATTCACTTTGAACTGGACTGTGTGTTTACAGGCAGTAGGCCCTGCCATCACTCACTTTGAACTGGATTGTGTGTTTACAGGTAGTAGGCCCTGCCATCATTCACTTTGAAATGGACTGTGTGTTTACAGGTAGTTGGCCCTGCCATCATTCACTTTGAACTGGATTGTGTGTTTACAGGTAGTAGGCCCTGCCATCGTTCACTATGAACTGGACTGTGTGTTTACAGGTAGTAGGCCCTGCCATCATTCACTTTGAACTGGATTGTGTGTTTACAGGTAGTAGGCCCTGCCATCATTCACTATGAACTGGACTGTGTGTTTACAGGCAGTAGGCCCTGCCATCATTCACTTTGAACTGGACTGTGTGTTTACAGGCAGTAGGCCCTGCCATCATTCACTTTGAACTGGATTGTGTGTTTACAGGTAGTTGGCCCTGCCATCATTCACTTTGAACTGGATTGTGTGTTTACAGGTAGTAGGCCCTGCCATCATTCACTTTGAAATGGACTGTGTGTTTACAGGCAGTAGGCCCTGCCATCATTCACTTTGAACTGGACTGTGTGTTTACAGGCAGTATGCCCTGCCATCATTCACTTTGAACTGGATTGTGTGTTTACAGGTAGTAGGCCCTGCCATCATTCACTTTGAAATGGACTGTGTGTTTACAGGCAGTAGGCCCTGCCATCATTCACTTTGAACTGGACTGTGTGTTTACAGGCAGTATGCCCTGCCATCATTCACTTTGAACTGGACTGTGTGTTTACAGGTAGTAGGCCCTGCCATCATTCACTTTGAACTGGACTGTGTGTTTACAGGTAGTTGGCCCTGCCATCATTCACTTTGAACTGGATTGTGTGTTTACAGGCAGTAGGCCCTGCCATCATTCACTTTGAACTGGACTGTGTGTTTACAGGCAGTATGCCCTGCCATCATTCACTTTGAACTGGATTGTGTGTTTACAGGCAGTAGGCCCTGCCATCATTCACTTTGAACTGGATTGTGTGTTTACAGGCAGTAGGCCCTACCATCATTCACTTTGAACTGGATTGTGTGTTTACAGGCAGTATGCCCTGCCATCATTCACTTTGAACTGGACTGTGTGTTTACAGGCAGTAGGCCCTGCCATCATTCACTTTGAACTGGATTGTGTGTTTACAGGCAGTAGGCCCTGCCATCATTCACTTTGAACTGGATTGTGTGTTTACAGGTAGTAGGCCCTGCCATCATTCACTTTGAACTGGACTGTGTGTTTACAGGCAGTAGGCCCTGCCATCATTCACTTTGAACTGGATTGTGTGTTTACAGGCAGTAGGCCCTGCCATCATTCACTTTGAACTGGACTGTGTGTTTACAGGTAGTAGGCCCTGCCATCATTCACTTTGAACTGGATTGTGTGTTTACAGGTAGTAGGCCCTGCCATCGTTCACTTTGAACTGGACAGTGTGTTTACAGGCAGTAGGCCCTGCAATCATTCACTTTGAACTGGATTGTGTGTTTACAGGCAGTAGGCCCTGCCATCATTCACTTTGAACTGGACTGTGTGTTTAAAGGCAGTGGCAACAGAACGACTTTACATCAATTGAACACATTCGCCAAAAGCCACAAAATACACCTGATTGGATTTCTACAAATATGTAAACACCACAGGAGTCCTCTTACATTTGGGAACTTTACAGTCCTATTGATCAAACAACCATGAAAAGGCTCTCTCTCACTCAGTTATACACATCAACAACATCAAGATCAACAACTAATGCTAACCAGAGCAAGATGAGCTAAAATATAATGAAGGAACATTATATAAACCCACTCAGACTTGTTCAGCTTGTTGGCCATCAAAATTGCACTGATAAAAAATGGGGAATTGTCCTTCTGTCTGCCAATGCATACTTGTTCCAACCAAGCACCAAAGCTAACTGGCGAAAGTTAGCTAGTTGCTAGCTAGTTACTTCCAGACACAAATGAGGGAACACCTCACTCTGACCATTTTACTCCCCGTAGCAGAGCTGGTTAGGCTGTTTACATGTTATCTAGAGTGTTCTTGACTAACTATTACGTTTACTGAGACCAGGTGTCTGACACTATTTAGCAGGTGTTGCATGTTTGTAAATTCATCAGTTATTCTGCGCTCTGGCACACTCAGATGAGAGTGCTCTGAAATCGGAGCAGAGAGCCAGAGTGAATTGTTGCGAATGCAAGAGATATGCTAACTGGATAACAGTCGTTCAAGTTCTTGCTAGTTAACCAAATGACACCTGCATCTCTAGCTGTGTATAGCCACAAAAAAATTATATGAGGGGAAAAAGTCAGTCACTCACCCAGTCCTCCAATGGCATGACATCCTCCTAGCAGCTAGCTAACGTCCCCAGTTGGTAAAAAAATTATGTGTTTAATATTCTTGTGGGGACAACACAACAATAGTTAAACACGTCCACACACACACACACACACACACACACACACACACACACACACACACACACACACACACACACACACATCAGAATGCTTGAGTCACATCCAACACTCAATTAAAAGTACAAGCGTTCATCCTACATGTGAGTATCTGGAGCGGTGCTACAGACGAGCGTCTCTCCACCTGAAGAGATAGAGGCTAATTAACCTTTTCCTGGGGATCCCATTGCCCCAGGTGCATCTTGTCACACTTACATATATACACGTATTTCCCCCGCGCTAGTGAATGTATTCAGCGCAGTGACTGAGGCTAGCACTGCTCTGACACAAGCTTCACTATGATTTATGAACCTGCTCATTGACCCAGTTTATGTTGAAAAGAGAGAAAAGTGGGACTGGGAACGCATCCCTCTCTTATCTGCAGTGGTGAGATACATGCAGTGGAGCAGGCCTAGAGTCAGTCTGTGGAAGCATGTCAGGCAGCATTAGATTATCAAAAGCAGAGCGCTAAGATACCCTGCAGGCGCCAACTTACGGAGGCATTTTCTCTCTTTTTGCTAATAACCTAAAGTGTAAGACACTGAACAAAAAGCCATAATGAAATCTGGTGCACCGTTACAGCCAGTGTACTGTATCATTATCTATCTATTATCTATTATCTATAGGCAAAAAGAAAGTCAAGGCCAGTTCATCTATCTATGAGTAGTGTAGCATGGTGTGTTCATTGGGTAATATTTAATATGAGCGATGTGTATGGTTGGCCCAGCGGTTGGAGGCTTAAAAAGCATTAGAGTGGGGGCAGCGGTATGGAGTCACCATTGGATTATTTATAGTTTGTGGAGTTCAAAAATCCAGGTAGGACAAAATCTCAAAATAAAAATGACAAACTGCAAAGTCATGAGGCTAGAATTGCCAAAAATAGTTAACCAATCAAAAATCACCCCAATCTAAATGACACATAATATTCTCCATAACATAAAGTATCTTAAATCATCAAAGTATGTTAATTGAAAGAAATCATCAGGGTCCTTCAACAGTGACATGATCAACGTTTATATATTCCCCTCCCTTCTACTTTACCACACTTGTTTTCATCCAGGTGAATCCCTCTACAATTGTCCTCAACCGGTTGGTCGTTCCTGGAGGGCAGACGGACGCTACAGACAAGTGAGTTTTCTATGGCGACTTTCATTGTTTTCTAATAAATACATCATGATTTGCACATATAAAATGTGTTCTCATGAATAGTTGCTATAAATAGATGTAACAATAAATATGCACCGATAACATTATCAATGATATGCACCAGGACGCGATGACCAAATGAATGCACAGCGCTAGGCCTTTCCCGACTGCAAACATCAGTTACAAATGACCATGGAATAAAGTAGGTGAGCTCTTGGGTATATGAGCACCTGTATACCACACGGGTAAGTAGAACAAACATGTCCTCTGATATGTGCAGGCATGATGTCACAGAGATACACAAGAATGAAACGACTCAGGTGTGTGTATAGGTGCTTCAATACTCTGACTGTATAGGGTATGGTTTAGCCCTGTGACAGGATGTTTAGAGAGCTAAACTCAGTCCATGTAAAGGACTGGTCTGGACAATCTTGCCCATATTAATAATGCAGGGACTCCTTTTTAGAAGCCTCTTACTCTCCTCCCCCTCTTCTCCCCCTCTTCTCCCCCCTTCCTCTCCCTCTCCCTTCCTCTCCTTCCTCTCCTCTCCTCTCCCTTCCTTTCCTCCCCCTCTTCCTTCCTCTTCTCCCCCTCTTCTCCCCCCTTCCTCTCCCTCTCCCTTCCTCTCCTCTCCCTTCCTCTCCTCCCCTTCTTTCTTCCTCTCCTCCCTCTCTCCCTTCCTCTCCTCCCCTCTTCCCTCTCTTCCCCCTCTTCCCTTTCTTCCTCTCCTCCCTTCTTCCCTCTCTTCCCTCTAATGCAGCAGTTGGTGGTGGTGGTGTTGAGTGAACAGAGCGCAGTGTGGTGTCCAGAGCTCAGCAGTGCTCCTCGACCCAGCAGACACGGTCTTCAATCTGTTTCAGAGCTGCAATTCAATTATCTCACCGGGGTCCTGCTCAACCACTCGTGAGAGAGGTGGGTAGAGGTGGGAGAGAGAGGGGGGGAGGGGGGCAGAGGTAGGTTCAATACAGGGGAAGAAGGGCCAGAGGTGGGTCTAAGGGGGAGGTGGGTGGGGGGGGGCATCACATATAAAACACATCTGATTTGACATGGATTAAATGTGTGCTAATGCGATTAGCAGCAAGGTTAGAAGCATAGTAGGGATGGAAGGTGCTGATAACCCTAATCACTACTGTAAGCCCCTTCTATTGGATTTAGTAGACCCCCAAATCACCTCTCAGCCCCCTCCTCCTCCTATAAGACCTGGCTCTAGTTACCATCCAGAGAATGGAGAAAGCCTGGACTCCATCATTGTCATTTTTCATCTTACATCGATCAATAGATCAAGCTGCTGTCACACTGGTAGCACCTGGGGGCTTCTGGGAAGCCTGGGGGAGGGGTCGGGGGAGGGGCCAATGGGAGGGGCAGGGACAGGATCAGAAGCGACCGGTTGGCTCAGGCAACCAACCAAAACAACGACCCCGCGATTCACACAGTCCATTTTGCTAACCCTCACTCCCCATCCCCACAGCTACCACCACTGGTCAACCACCCCAGAAAAGGCATGTTGGAGCCCCCAGCTCCCAGTCCATATTCCTCACAGACACACACACACAAAATCCCATGATAACATCCATACATCCAAGGAATCCATACACAAAAGCTGATTTAACTATTAATTTCCTTTATGTATCATAATTTCCCAGTTCCAAGATGGACGGCCATTATTTCCATAACAATGCATAAAAAGCGTTGTGTATTGATCAGCTGGGGGAGCAGACTTCATGAAAGGCTCCTCTCACTTAAGCTGCCGGTCAGTCCAGCCAATTCCCCTACGGCCCCAGTCCAATACTGTTTCACTACTAATGACCTGAAACCTGGCAGCCCAACTCACTCTTTCCTGCCCTATGCACAGCAAGTGGAAGAAGGGGTCAAATTAAAATCACTAAATGACTAACTAAAACGCAGGTATTCACAAAACTAATACCTAAAACGCAGGCCTCTGTGTGTATAAAGGCATGGTGCAGAACAAACATAAATATTCCAGAGAGTTAACGTAAGGAACCGTGGGCCCTGTAACCTTCCACAGAGCCCAGAGGGTGTGTGGACCCCGAGGGTCTCTGTGAGACAGGAGCCCCTCCATGGGAACCCTACTTAGACTCAGTTGGGTGCTCATCTTCAAAGGTAAGCTGATCTTTGGGTCAGCAGCAGCAGCCTGCCGGTCAGTGTCTTCCAGCACAGCACAGCACAGCACCGCACAGCACAGCACCGCACAGCACAGCACAGCACAGCACAGCACAGCACAGGCAGCCCATATCAAACGTCCATTGGGAGATTTCATCTGTGGTTGTTGCTCCACCCTCCGACCCACTATCCTCTGCGATAGCTCTGCCCTGACATCATCCAGCTTCCTGTAGTCTGACAGTTGGACAAGTCCAACTCAAAGGCCTGCCAGGATCCCTCACTAACCCTCATAGACCTCAAACGCCATGATCCCTCTCCTGGGCTAGAACGTCTATCATATCCCCACAATTATGTCTACTCACTCAAAATACAACACAATTCTGTGTAATCATCTTTTCAAAATATATGCCAAAAAACAATGAAGGTACAGATCAAACATTCTCTTGAAAGTAGACCTCACCCGCTCTTAGCTTGGGTTTAATGCAGGCTATGACATAGAGGATTTCTCCAGCTCTTTCAGTCACTCAGAAACAGGAAGATGAAATAAACACTAGCATGTCATGTAATTACAGAGTCTATTCGTTCTATTAAAGGTACTCTGATTCCCCCCTGGTTTGAATTTATTTTCAGAACAAACAAAGTGCAATTTCCTGTAGTTCGCAAAGACAAATTGTATTCTTCTGAAATAATAGCATTATTTAATGTTGGCAGAAAACCACAATGCCCAACAACAAGACAATGTTTCATGTCTCGGTCTGTCTTGAGGCTTTAAACGTAAACCCTGTCATTCTTTCTATAGAGCAAGGGACAAACAACCTCTGTCTGCTTTTTCCATCAGTAAGGTTGGTAAGGAAAATCATTCTACCCATAAAAACATGGAGAGCAACTTAAAGAACCTAAGAGGACGACTGAGAAAAATAACTAAATGTCATGTAGTTAATTGTTGACTCACATGCTACTTCCAAGGATGCATTGCGACTGACGGCTTCTCCCAGGTAGTTGCGGGCGACGCAGACGTAGGAGCCCTCATCCGGTTTGGAGCGTCGTCCGTGGACGATACGTAGAAAGAAGAGGGAGCCGCTGGGCAGCAGCATGCGGTGAGACCGTGGGTCATCTTTGTCCGTTTCCACCCGCTCCCCGTCCTTGTACCACTCCACCGTGGGGCTGGGCCGCCCCTCTGCCTTGCAGTTGAGTGTGGCCGGCTCCCCTTTGGACACGATCAAGTCAGAGGGGTGCTCCACGATCCGGGGTGGGGAGTCCTCCTGGCGCAGACGGGATCCTGGGAAGAGAAGAGAAGAAAGGAGGTGAGGAACAACATGAACAGTAGATGAGGCAAAGCAAAACATAATATGCTTTTAACAGCTCACTGTTTTCCTGAAACTAGATTTCTTCATTCTAGCATTCTCAAGTCTCTCATATAAACATCACTTAGAGGCAGGAAGAGTCTATTGAAGGTGGACCTATTGGTATCCATTCAACTAGTATAGCTATAGGTTCTTCTGCTTGTTCTGTCTTTCCACCTAATCAGGTGATAGGAGGACAGCGCTCCAACCACCAGTCTAACCACCAGTCCAACACCAGCCATCTGCTCCTCACTACCATACATTTAAGGCCTATTGGGTAATTGGACCCAAGAGTGAACAGAGTATGGCGGCGCGGAGACAGTATACATCTGAACCTCAGCTACACACACACACACAGACACACACACACACAAACACACACACACACACACACACACACACACACACACACACACACACACACACACACACACACACACACACACACACACACACACACACACACACACACACACACACACACACACACACACACACACACACACACACACACACACATACATACATACACAAAAACACACATTCACAAAGGGGAGAGAAGAGGGGGCATTGTGGACACAGCCACAAACAAAAGTATATCTGTCCCCCCACTGTCAGAGATCTGTCTCTGTGTAATGTGACTGTTCCGTAGGCTGGGTCTGGGGCCAGGGCTGGGTCTGGGTCTGGGGCCGGGTCTGGGTCTGGGTCTGGGGCTGGGTCTGGGGCTGGGTCTGGGGCCAGGGCTGGGTCTGGGGCCAGGGCTGGGTCTGGGGCCAGGGCTGGGTCTGGGGCCAGGGCTGGGTCTGGGTCTGGGGCCAGGGCTGGGTCTGGGTCTGGGTCTGGGGCCAGGGCTGGGTCTGGGGCCAGGGCTGGGTCTGGGTCTGGGTCTGGGTCTGGGCTGGGTCTGGGGCCAGGGCTGGGTCTGGGTCTGAGGCCAGGGCTGGGTCTGGGTCTGAGGCCAGGGGTGGGTCTGGGTCTGGGACTGGGGCCAGGGCTGGGTCTGGGTCTGGGTCTGGGGCCAGGGCTGGGTCTGGGGCCAGGGCTGGGTCTGGGTCTGGGGCCAGGGCTGGGTCTGGGGCCAGGGCTGGGTCTGGGGCCAGGGCTGGGTCTGGGTCTGGGTCTGGGGCCAGGTCTGGGGCCAGGGCTGGGTCTGGGTCTGGGTCTGGGTCCGGGTCTGAGGCCAGGGCTGGGTCTGTTAAAATGCTATTCCCCTGAGGTTCAGAACATGGCCTGTTCCTTTATTGTGAGTCTAACACTGGGCCAGGGCTGTGAGTCTAACAATGGGCCAGGGCTGTGAGTCTAACACTGGGCCAGGGCTGTGAGTCTAACACTGGGCCAGGGCTGTGAGTCTAACACTGGGCCAGGGCTGTGAGTCTGGCCACTATGATAATGCTGCCCCAGCCCAGTCTCAGTGCCATGTGTGTCTCTCTGTGACCAAGTCTAAACCCTGCAGATAAGACGTCAGAGGCCACATTTGCATCACTGAGGCCCTGCAAAAGCTCCAGACAAAAGAGTTTGATCCACCACCAAACCGTCACACATGCAGGCCTGGAGCATAACGAACAGGGCTTTACTCTGCCAAATATTTACTTTGTATTGTCCTCTGCCTTCCGAATCCTATCCAATACCCCCATCTAAAACTCTATTCTTGCTGGCAGCAAAATGTTGATCAATAAATGCAGGATGTATAGTTATCAGCCACCTCCCAGTCAATGAAAAATATAAGGCAATACACTGCAGTTAATAGTCTTGGTGTAGCAGAAAGGATGGTGTTTGGCAGTGTGCAGTTTAAGACTGCAGTGTCAGGTGTGTGTGGGTACAAGGCTGTGCCCTTCCCTGGGGGCAGTAGTGTAGGTGTGAGTCAGTGAGGTACTGTATAGAGGAGCAGTGTACTGTCCACACAGCCCTTTGTGCTTCCCTTCCTTCCTTCCTGCCTGCCTGCCTGCCTGTGTCAGGGCTAACTGCAGTTAGTGCTTCCCTTCCTTCCTTCCTTACTGCCTGGCTGCCTGCCTGTGTCAGGGCTAACTGCAGTTAGACATACAGTAGTAACAGCACATCAGTAGATGTTTTGCTCTTTGTTAATCTGGGTGGGCACATGTTCCATTCCCTGTTGCACCTTGTTCCCTGGGGGTAGGGGAACACACTGTACCCCAGCCCTGTCCTCTGCTACAGGGACACACTGTACACCCAGTCTGGTCCACTGCTACCTACAAGGACACACTGAACCCCAGTCTGGTCCACTGCTACCTACAAGGACACACTGTACCCCAGCCCTGTCCTCTGCTACCTACAAGGACACACTGAACCCCAGTCTGGTCCACTGCTACCTACAAGGACACACTGTACCCCAGCCTGATCCACTGTTATCTACAAGGACACACTGTACCCCAGCCTGATCCACTGTTATCTACAAGGACACACTGTACCCCAGTCTGGTCCACTGCTACCTACAAGGACACACTGTACCCCAGTCTGGTCCACTGCTACCTACAAGGACACACTGTACCCCAGCCTGGTCCACTGTTACCTACAAGGACACACTGTACCCCAGCCGGATCCACTGCTACCTACAAGGACACACTGTACCCCAGCCTGATCCACTGTTACCTACAAGGACACACTGTACCCCAGCCTGATCCACTGTTACCTACAAGGACACACTGTACCCCAGCCTGATCCACTGTTACCTACAAGGACACACTGTACCCCAGCCTGATCCACTGTTACCTACAAGGACACACTGTACCCCAGCCTGATCCACTGTTACCTACAAGGACACACTGTACCCCAGCCTGATCCACTGCTACCTACAAGGACACACTGTACCCCAGCCTGGTCCACTGTTACCTACAAGGACACACTGTACCCCAGCCGGATCCACTGCTACCTACAAGGACACACTGTACCCCAGCCTGATCCACTGTTACCTACAAGGACACACTGTACCCCAGCCTGATCCACTGTTACCTACAAGGACACACTGTACCCCAGCCTGATCCACTGTTACCTACAAGGACACACTGTACCCCAGCCTGATCCACTGTTACCTACAAGGACACACTGTACCCCAGCCTGGTCCACTGTTACCTACAAGGACACACTGTACCCCAGCCTGATCCACTGCTACCTACAAGGACACACTGTACCCCAGCCTGATCCACTGCTACCTACAAGGACACACTGTACCCCAGCCTGATCCACTGCTACCTACAAGGACACACTGTACCCCAGCCTGATCCACTGCTACCTACAAGGACACACTGTACCCCAGCCTGATCCACTGCTACCTACAAGGACACACTGTACCCCAGCCTGATCCACTGTTACCTACAAGGACACACTGTACCCCAGCCTGATCCACTGTTACCTACAAGGACACACTGTACCCCAGCCTGATCCACTGTTACCTACAAGGACACACTGTACCCCAGTCTGGTCCACTGTTACCTACAAGGACACACTGTACCCCAGCCTGATCCACTCTTACCTACAAGGACACACTGTACCCCAGTCTGGTCCACTGTTACCTACAAGGACACACTGTACCCCAGCCTGATCCACTGTTACCTACAAGGACACACTGTACCCCAGTCTGATCCACTGTTACCTACAAGGACACACTGTACCCCAGTCTGGTCCACTGTTACCTACAAGGACACACTGTACCCCAGTCTGGTCCACTGTTACCTACAAGGACACACTGTACCCCAGCCTGATCCACTGTTACCTACAAGGACACACTGTACCCCAGCCTGATCCACTGTTACAAAGACACACTGAGAGAGAAACCTACCAGTCAGCAATAAAACACTTCAAACACCTGTGTGTTCCTCTTAGCAGGGGTCAGGCAGTTCAGACAGTGGTGTATTGACCCCAGAACAGGGCCGTTGTCTGTTCCTCTTAGCAGGGGTCAGGCAGTTCAGACAGTGGTGTATTGACCCCAGAACAGGGCCGTTGTCTGTTCCTCTCTACACCTAATTTGGGCTAATTCCCTCCATTTCCCTGACATTGATTAGCGATCAGGCCTGGTGTCCAGGGCCTAAGTGGGGCCACAGACAGGGTCTTGTAGGGGAGGGGGTAGGGAGGCACAATCAGCTCCTGGTGTCCATCTTCCATTGATCTAATCTCCATGGCTTTGTGTAGCTGCTTCACTATACATCTGCTATTGGTTCTGAAATGAGAAAATACATGCCAGCCATTTGCTTTTTCTATTCAATAACGGAACTACTCTCCCCTGCCCCTCGTTCGCTTGCTTTTCCCACCTCTTCCTCCATTGGCAGTATTCGGGAAGGTAAGCACAAATTCAGACGAGCCTTGCAGCCAGTGTCTCTGACAGTGTTGGGGGGTACGGGTTCAGGTTAGTATTGTGGTGCTAAGTGAGTTAACGAATGCAGTACTAATTAACATGATGACATAGATAAATGGAGGGTTGAGAAAAGGACTTGGGGACCCTCTCCCCCAGATGGAGTGTCAACGACACATTCATTCCGATCTCATTGGAGCATCTGCTTCCCCCACAATCCACTGGGTCCACAGTAGCTCTACACCCAAACCAACGCCCAGGCGCGACGCCGAATCTGCCGTGACTCGATTCAGTCTAATTTATTTTAATCCAATTTGTTTTCCAATCTACTGCCTTCTAATTACTTAAACCTTCAGTCTCCATCTGCTCTCCTGTTTCCTGTGGAAATTTACACAGCAGATGCATCCACAATTGTCCTTTTCCTGCCAGGCAAACCAGAGCTGTGTAGATGGAAGGGGAGAGGGGCAAACGTGACTTGTCAGACTGACCTTCCTGTCTAGAGGAGGATGGTTAGGCTACTATATATTCATACAGTAGTAAAACTGATGCTACCGCAATGAATCCATCCATCTACATGTAAATGAAACGGTTGATAGGAAAATTGCTAAACATTTAACACCTGTGAAATGATGCCATCTGACACAGCTGAGTAACCCCAGTGAACACACACACACACACACACACAGGCAAACACACACACACACACGCGCAAGTGCACGTACACACACACACACACAGTGATGTCCCCTAGCATCACTGTCCCCTGGCTCCCCTCCTCCCTATGTGATACCCCCAGCCACAGCTGGACCCAGAGACAGAGAGGAAGTGAAAGGCTAATGCATCTTCCCATCAGCCACTAGGCCATACAGCTGACCAGCGTCCTGACTCATAGGAGAGAAAGTCAATTTGCTGCCTCCTATTGGTTCTCCTTTCTCACTCCCTTTACGGTAAATATGCTTTCTGTTGCCCTCTTAATGTGATCATTGGTGCTGTGCAATGAAGTGCTCTCTGAGCTGAGGTGAGTGCACTTCACAGCGTCTCAGGGCACACCTTCCAATCAAATGGCTGTCATTTCCCTGCTCGGCAATAACACCACCACTGTGGCGCGCTGGGCCGAGCAGCCAGGCATCCAGTCCTCAACTAAAGCACAGACCAGGGAGCAAACAAAGAAGCACAGAGGAGAGGGAGGGGATGATATGAGGGATGACTGCACCCACTGCCTCCTCTTTTGTGTTTTTACTCAAGGGGCTTGACCAAGATTGGGAACAGTCCTTAGATGCTGTTGTAGTGGTCTGAATACCTCTGTGTCTTTTTCCTGTGGCTCAGATCTAGCAGGGCCTTTCTTCAACATAGATTTGTTAGCAAAACATCTATTGACTGCCAAGAAGTCATAAACCAAATCATTAAACCAAATCCCAGAAAACACATTGACACATAAAAACCTCCAACACACTGCCATTTGTTATTAGAAGTTTTGACATTTTCATTTTGGAGCCAGAATGTTATCGCTGTTTGGCCAAAGCCTGACTATAAACACCTGTTTAACTGCATGTGTGTGTGCATGTGTGTGTGTGTCCTTCTCCTCTCTCACTGCCATGGATAGAGGAGGCTATACTAGTAGCATCATATCTCCCCACACAGTGACCACACAAGAAGCAGCTCTCTATCTATTATCTTTAGCACACACGTGTTCATATGTAGACCAGAAGGTTGGGCCTTTGATCATCTTGTTGTCATTATTTTTATTAGCTCCCAGGAGAATTCACAGCCCACCGACCAAATCAATACCCGCAACTGTCTCCTCCAGGGCAGGAAAGAAGGGCTCCCCAAAGAGATATCAGTTATTCTGCCAACAGACAGGAGCGTGTGCAGATCACAGGTATCCAAGGGCAACCTCGGACCCAAGCGTTCCAGTGTTCCAGTCACTGAAGCTCCATAATCCACCAGATAGAAACCCTGGCCGAGGCTACATCAGCTACGGGGTTAGGACTGAAGATGTGCACACATTTAGAATGAGGCATCCAATCTGCATGAGATGTTAGCTGAATGAGAACGAATGCAAAATGTATACATATAAAAAAATATACATACATATATACAGTGGGGAGAACAAGTATTTGATACACTGACAATTTTGCAGGTTTTCCTACTTACAAAGCATGTAGAGGTCTGTAATTTTTATCATAGGTACACTTCAACTGTGAGAGAAGGAATCTAAAACAAAAATCCAGAAAATCACATTGTATGATTTTTAAGTAATTAATTTGCATTTTATTGCATGACATAAGTATTTGATACATCAGAAAAGCAGAACTGAATATTTGGTACAGAAACCTTAGTTTGCAATTACAGAGATCATACGTTTCCTGTAGTTCTTGACCAGGTGTGCACACACTGCAGCAGGGATTTTGGCCCACTCCTCCATACAGACCTTCTCCAGATCCTTCAGGTTTCGGGGCTGTCGCTGGGCAATACGGACTTTCGGCTCCCTCCAAAGATTTTCTATTGGGTTCAGGTCTGGAGACTGGCTAGGCCACTCCAGGACCTTGAGATGCTTCTTACGGAGCCACTCCTTAGTTGCCCTGGCTGTGTGTTTCGGGTCGTTGTCATGCTGGAAGACCCAGCCACGACCCATCTTCAATGCTCTTACTGAGGGAAGGAGGTTGTTGGTCAAGATCTCGCGATACATGGCCCCATCCATCCTCCCCTCAATACGGTGCAGTCGTCCTGTCCCCTTTGCAGAAAAGCATCCCCAAAGAATGATGTTTCCACCTCCATGCTTCACGGTTGGGATGGTGTTCTTGGGGTTGTACTCATCCTTCTATTCCTCCAAACACGGCGAGTGGAGTTTAGAGCAAAAAGCTCTATTTTTGTCTCATCAGACCACATGACCTTCTCCCATTCCTCCTCTGTATCATCCAGATGGTCATTGGCAAACTTCAGACGGGCCTGGACATGCGCTGGCTTGAGCAGGGGGACCTTGCGTGCGCTGCAGGATTTTAATCCATGACGGCGTAGTGTGTTACTAATGGTTTTCTTTGAGACTGTGGTCCCAGCTCTCTTCAGGTCATTGACCAGGTCCTGCCGTGTAGTTCTGGGCTGATCCCTCACATTCCTCATGATCATTGATGCCCCACGAGGTGAGATCTTGCATGGAGCCCCAGACCGAGGGTGATTGACCGTCATCTTGAACTTCTTCCATTTTCGAATAATTGTGCCAACAGTTGTTGCCTTCTCACCAAGCTGCTTGGCTATTGTCCTGTAGCCCATCCCAGCCTTGTACAGGTCTACAATTTATCCCTGATGTCCTTACACAGCTCTCTGGTCTTGGCCATTGTGGAGAGGTTGGAGTCTGTTTGATTGAGTGTGTGGACAGGTGTCTTTTATACAGGTAACGAGTTCAAACAGGTGCAGTTAATACAGGTAATGAGTGGAGAACAGGAGGGCTTCTTAAAGAAAAACTAACAGGTCTGTGAGAGCCGGAATTCTTACTGGTTGGTAGGTGATCAAATACTTATGTCATGCAATAAAATGCAAATTAATTACTTAAAAATCATACAATGTGATTTTCTGGATTTTTGTTTTAGATTCCGTCTCTCACAGTTGAAGTGTACCTATGATAAAAATGACAGACCTCTACATGCTTTGTAAGTAGGAAAACCTGCAAAATCGGCAGTGTATCAAATACTTGTTCTCCCCACTGTATATATACATATACACATATATTTATTAAACATGTATTGTCTAATCTTGGTTGTTTACTCTGTATATCTCTCCCTCCTCTCCCTGTACCTTCATTCTCTCTCCTTCTCCCTCTCTGTCCCGCCAGTGTCCTGTCCCTGGTGTGTAGGGTGACAGGGCCGTATCTGTCATGTCATCAGAGGGGGATGTGAGCGGGTAGTCGGGGGAAACTGGGGGTGGCGATAGGATGATGTTACTGGCCGCCTCACGCCTCCATGCTGGCCTGCTGTGTTACCCCGCACATGGCCCCCTCAGCCCCTTCTGCTACCCAGATTCATCTTCTTTAGGGGCGCTGTCAGTGGCGTCACACCACACTGGCCCTAACACAGTCACCCAGACACCAGGGCTGTGACGATACCAGTAGTTTAACCAGAGTTACCTTCCTGAGTTTTTCCATGGCAAAAATTAAAACACGAAGCAGACCAATCTCCTTGGTCCTTTAAAAACCTGCTGTATGTAAAATGCAGTGAGCTACAGCGT
Organism: Salvelinus alpinus; assembly: GCF_045679555.1. Lineage (NCBI taxonomy): Eukaryota > Metazoa > Chordata > Actinopteri > Salmoniformes > Salmonidae > Salvelinus > Salvelinus alpinus. Next base: position 35,007,858 of record NC_092107.1, read on the forward strand.
TGAAAACAGGGCTGTTCGCCGAAAGAAGTTCAATCTGATTCTTGTTTTGTTTCCTTGCTATGATTCCTTGCTGGCCCTACCAGACACAGCTCATCTCTAGGAGACACCCATACATAACATCTCTAGGAGACACCCATACATAACACAGCAGCTCATCTCTAGGAGACACCCATACATAACACAGCAGCTCATCTCTAGGAGACACCCATACATAACACAGCAGCTCATCTCTAGGAAACACCCATACATAACACAGCAGCTCATCTCTAGGAGACACCCATACATAACACAGCAGCTCATCTCTAGGAGACACCCATACATAACACAGCAGCTCATCTCTAGGAGACACCCATACATAACACAGCAGCTCATCTCTAGGAGACACCCATACATAACACAGCAGCTCATCTCTAGGAGACACCCATACATAACACAGCAGCTCATCTCTAGGAGACACCCATACATAACACAGCAGCTCATCTCTAGGAGACACCCATACATAACACAGCAGCTCATCTCTAGGAGACACCCATACATAACACAGCAGCTCATCTCTAGGAGACACCCATACATAACACAGCAGCTCATCTCTAGGAGACACCCATACATAACACAGCAGCTCATCTCTAGGAGACACCCATACATAACACAGCAGCTCATCTCTAGGAGACACCCATACATAACACAGCAGCTCATCTCTAGGAGACACCCATACATAACACAGCAGCTCATCTCTAGGAGACACCCATACATAACACAGCAGCTCATCTCTAGGAGACACCCATACATAACACAGCAGCTCATCTCTAGGAGACACCCATACATAACACAGCAGCTCATCTCTAGGAGACACCCATACATAACACAGCAGCTCATCTCTAGGAGACACCCATACATAACACAGCAGCTCATCTCTAGGAGACACCCATACATAACACAGCAGCTCATCTCTAGGAGACACCCATACATAACACAGCAGCTCATCTCTAGGAGACACCCATACATAACACAGCAGCTCATCTCTAGGAGACACCCATACATAACACAGCAGCTCATCTCTAGGAGACACCCATACATAACACAGCAGCTCATCTCTAGGAGACACCCATACATAACACAGCAGCTCATCTCTAGGAGACACCCATACATAACACAGCAGCTCATCTCTAGGAGACACCCATACATAACACAGCAGCTCATCTCTAGGAGACACCCATACATAACACAGCAGCTCATCTCTAGGAGACACCCATACATAACACAGCAGCTCATCTCTAGGAGACACCCATACATAACACAGCAGCTCATCTCTAGGAGACACCCATACATAACACAGCAGCTCATCTCTAGGAGACACCCATACATAACACAGCAGCTCATCTCTAGGAGACACCCATACATAACACAGCAGCTCATCTCTAGGAGACACCCATACATAACACAGCAGCTCATCTCTAGGAGACACCCATACATAACACAGCAGCTCATCTCTAGGAGACACCCATACATAACACAGCAGCTCATCTCTAGGAGACACCCATACATAACACAGCAGCTCATCTCTAGGAGACACCCATACATAACACAGCAGCTCATCTCTAGGAGACACCCATACATAACACAGCAGCTCATCTCGTTCGTCCAAGGTGGCTTAGCAGTTCAGACGTCTTTTTCTGTTCCGTATTGTCGTGTCCTGTATATATATATATTTACACCTTTCTTCGCATATCTTTTATTTATTTTATTATCCAAGAACTCAACTACAAAAGCTTTCCTGCAAAAGCTTTCCTGCAACCCGCTTCACCAATTACAAAAAGTATTATTTACCTCAATCTGAAAATCCATCGTGGAAGCTAGCCAGGGGCTAATTCAGAAGCTAGCCTGAAAGCTAACCAGAAGCTACTCCGATAGCTAGCCAGAAGCTAATCTGTAGCTGCCCCGAAATTAGCCGGTTTGCTGGCTAGCGTTGGTGTTTCAGCTGCCCACGTTTAGTGGTCATCAGCTATTCCTTTAGCTCGATAATCTACCGGCACTTTTGTGCAACGCGACTCGGACCGGAGCATTCCGGGACTTTTTTTCTCTCAGTTTCCCCGGATTCCAGCCGCAGGCTCTGGACACTTGCACCTTGATTTCGCAGCTAGCTAGCTGCAAACCGTGTGACTATTGGCTTACGTCGACCCCGGAGCAAACTCAAATCATTCTGGAGCTAGCCAGCTGAGGAGTTCCATCACCATCCGGACCCGTTTCTTTTGTTGCTGCTGCAGATACGGAACCCCACCGGGCCTTCACGACTGACTGCCGCGACTGACTGCCGACGTTATCTGCCCGAGGGATTTATCCAACTGGCACCTCCGTCCCGACGTTACCTGAACGCTCATCTGAGGCCCGCTAATCGTTAGCTGTCTTATCGGCTGCTATCTGAACAAGTATATCGGACAACTATTATTATTATTATTATTTATTTTATTTTTTTCCTTGGGTCACTATATCTATTTTGCCAATTTGGATTGATCCCCTCTACCACACGGAACCCCACTACACGGAACCCCACTAACCTACCGACGGAAACGCACGAGGTATCTACAAACAGACCTCCATCCTATGCTGCTACCGATAGCCATATACCCGGCCAGCTGTCTGGATCGCCACGACCCCAACCAACCTCTACTCACTGGACCCTTATTGATCACTCGATTAGCATGCCTCTCCTTAATGTAAATATGCCTTGTCCATTGCTGTTCTGGTTAGTGTTTATTGGCTTATTTCACTGTAGAGATTCTAGCCCTGCTCTCTATACCATATCCAACCTCTCAGTTCCACCACCCACATATGCGATGACATCACCTGGTTTCAATGATGTTTCTAGAGACAATATCTCTCTCATCATCACTCAATACCTAGGTTTACCTCCACTGTATTCACATCCTACCATACCTTTGTCTGTACATTATTCCTTTAAACTATTTTATCGCCCCCAGAAACTTCCTTTTACTCTCTGCTCTAGTAGCTCTAGGCGACCAATTCTCATAGCTTTTAGCCGTACCCTTATCCTACTCCTCCTCTGTTCCTCTGGTGATGTAGAGGTGAATCCAGGCCCTGCAGTACCTGGCTCCACTCCTATTCCCCAGGCGCTCTCTTTTGATGACTTCTGTAACCGTAATAGCCTTGGCTTCATGCATGTTAACATTAGAAGCCTCCTCCCTAAGTTTGTTTTGTTCACTGCTTTAGCACACTCTGCCAACCCGGATGTTTTAGCCGTGTCTGAATCCTGGCTTAGAAAGACCACCAAAAATTCAGACATTTTCATCCCCAATTACAAGATTTTCAGACAAGATAGAACGGCCAAAGGGGGCGGTGTTGCAATCTACTGCAAAGACTGCCTGCAGAGTTCTGTTATACTATCCAGGTCTGTTCCCAAACAATTTGAACTTCTACTTTTAAAAATCCACCTCTCTAAAAACAAGTCTCTCACCGTTGCCGCCTGCTATAGACCACCCTCTGCCCCCAGCTGTGCTCTGGACACTATATGTGAACTGATTGCCCCCCATCTATCTTCAGAGCTCGTGCTGCTAGGCGACCTAAATTTGAACATGCTCAACACCCCAGCCACCCTACAATCTAAGCTTGATGCCCTCAATCTCACACAAATTATCAATGAACCTACCAGGTACCACCCCAATTCCGTAAACACGGGTACCCTCATAGATATCATCCTAACAAACTTGCCCTCCAAATACACCTCTGCTGCTTTCAACCAAGATCTCAGCGATCACTGCCTCATTGCCTGCATCCGTAATGGGTCAGCGGTCAAACGACCTCCACTCATCACTGTCAAACGCTCCCTGAAACACTTCAGCGAGCAGGCCTTTCTAATCGACCTGGCCGGGGTATCCTGGAAGGATATTGATCTCATCCCGTCAGTAGAGGATGCCTGGTCATTTTTTTTAAATGCCTTCCTCACCATCTTGAATAAGCATGCCCCATTCAAGAAATTTAGAACCAGGAACAGATATAGCCCTTGGTTCTCTCCTGACCTGACTGCCCTTAACCAACAGAAAAACATCCTATGGCGTTCTGCATTAGCATCGAACAGCCCCCGTGATATGCAACTTTTCAGGGAAGCCAGAAACCAATATACACAGGCAGTTAGAACAGCCAAGGCTAGCTTTTTCAAGCAGAAATTTGCTTCCTGCAACACAAATTCAAAAAAGTTCTGGGACACCGTAAAGTCCATGGAGAATAAGAACACCTCCTCCCAGCTTCCAACCGCTCTGAAGATAGGAAACACTGTCACCACCGACAAATCCACTATAATTGAGAATTTCAATAAGCATTTTTCTACGGCTGGTCATGCTTTCCACCTGGCTACCCCTACCCCGGACAACAGCACTGCCCTCCCCTCTGCTACTCGCCCAAGCCTTCCCCATTTCTCTTTCTCCCAAATACAGTCAGCTGATGTTCTAAATGAGCTGCAAAATCTGGACCCTTACAAATCAGCCGGGCTAGATAATCTGGACCCTTTCTTTCTAAAACTATCTGCTGAAATTGTTGCCACCCCTATTACTAGCCTCTTCAACCTCTCTTTCGTGTCGTCTGAGATCCCCAAAGATTGGAAAGCAGCTGCGGTTATCCCCCTCTTCAAAGGGGGGGACACCCTTGACCCTAACTGCTACAGACCTATATCTATCCTACCCTGCCTTTCTAAGGTCTTCGAAAGCCAAGTCAACAAACAGATTACCGACCATTTCGAATCCCACCACACCTTCTCCGCTATGCAATCTGGTTTCAGAGCTGGTCATGGGTGCACCTCAGCCACGCTCAAGGTCATAAACGATATCGTAACCGCCATCGATAGGAAACAATACTGTGCAGCCGTATTCATTGACCTGGCCAAGGCTTTTGACTCTGTCAATCACCACATCCTCATTGGCAGACTCGACAGCCTTGGTTTCTCTAATGATTCCTCGCCTGGTTCACCAACTACTTCTCTGATCGAGTTCAGTGTGTCAAATCGGAGGGTCTGTTGTCCGGGCCTCTGGCAGTCTCTATGGGGGTGCCACAGGGTTCAATTCTTGGACCGACTCTCTTCTCTGTTTACATCAATGATGTCGCTCTTGCTGCTGGTGATTCTCTGATCCACCTCTACGCAGACGACACTATTCTGTATACTTCTGGCCCTTCTTTTGACACTGTGTTAACAACCCTCCAGGCAAGCTTCAATGCCATACAACTCTCCTTCCGTGGCCTCCAACTGCTCTTAAATACAAGTAAAACCAAATGCATGCTCTTCAACCGATCGCTGCCTGCTCCTGCCCGCCTGTCCAACATCACTACTTTGGACGGCTCTGACTTAGAATATGTGGACAACTACAAATACCTAGGTGTCTGGTTAGACTGTAAACTCTCCTTCCAGACTCACATCAAACATCTCCAATCCAAAGTCAAATCTAGAATTGGCTTCCTATTCCGCAACAAAGCATCCTTTACTCATGCTGCCAAACATACCCTTGTAAAACTGACCATCCTACCAATCCTCGACTTCGGTGATGTCATTTACAAAATAGCCTCCAAAACCCTACTCAATAAATTGGATGCAGTCTATCACAGTGCCATCCGTTTTGTCACCAAAGCCCCATATACTACCCACCACTGCGACCTGTACACTCTCGTTGGCTGGCCCTCGCTTCATACTCGTCGCCAAACCCACTGGTTCCAGGTCATCTACAAGACCCTGCTAGGTAAAGTCCCCCCTTATCTCAGCTCGCTGGTCACCATAGCAGCACCTACCTGTAGCACGCGCTCCAGCAGGTATATCTCTCTAGTCACCCCCAAAACCAATTCTTCCTTTGGACGCCTCTCCTTCCAGTTCTCTGCTGCCAATGACTGGAACGAACTACAAAAATCTCTGAAACTGGAAACACCTATCTCCCTCACTAGCTTTAAGCACCAGCTGTCAGAGCAGCTCATAGATTACTGCACCTGTACATAACCCATCTACAATTTAGCCCAAACAACTACCTCTTTACCTACTGTATTTATTTATTAATTTATTTTGCTCCTTTGCACCCCATTATTTCTGTCTCTACTTTGCACTTTCTTCCACTGCAAACCAACCATTCCAGTGTTTTTTTTAGTTTTTATTTTACTTGCTGTGTTGTACTCACTTCGCCTCCATGGCCTTTTATATTTTTATTTATTTATACATATATTTGTTTGCCTTCACCTCCCTTATCTCACCTCACTTGCTCACATTGTATATAGACTTATTTTTTTTCACTGTATTATTGACTATATGTTTGTTTTACTCCATGTGTAACTATGTGTTGTTGTATGTGTCGAACTGCTTTGCTTTATCTTGGCCAGGTCGCAATTGTAAATGAGAACGTGTTCTCAATTTGCCTACCTGGTTAAATAAAGGTTAAATAAAAATAAATAAATAAAAATCTCTAGGAGACACCCATACATAACACAGCAGCTCATCTCTAGGAGACACCCATACATAACACAGCAGCTCATCTCTAGGAGACACCCATACATAACACAGCAGCTCATCTCTAGGAGACACCCATACATAACACAGCAGCTCATCTCTAGGAGACACCCATACATAACACAGCAGCTCATCTCTAGGAGACACCCATACATAACACAGCAGCTCATCTCTAGGAGACACCCATACATAACACAGCAGCTCATCTCTAGGAGACACCCATACATAACACAGCAGCTCATCTCTAGGAGACACCCATACATAACACAGCAGCTCATCTCTAGGAGACACCCATACATAACACAGCAGCTCATCTCTAGGAGACACCCATACATAACACAGCAGCTCATCTCTAGGAGACACCCATACATAACACAGCAGCTCATCTCTAGGAGACACCCATACATAACACAGCAGCTCATCTCTAGGAGACACCCATACATAACACAGCAGCTCATCTCTAGGAGACACCCATACATAACACAGCAGCTCATCTCTAGGAGACACCCATACATAACACAGCAGCTCATCTCTAGGAGACACCCATACATAACACAGCAGCTCATCTCTAGGAGACACCCATACATAACACAGCAGCTCATCTCTAGGAGACACCCATACATAACACAGCCTGTTATCTCCTCTGGAATCTGACCTATCCTACAGGTTCTAACTAACCAATCCCTGAAGACTGGAATCTGACCTATCCTACAGGTTCTAACTAACCGACCCCTGAAGACTGGAATCTGACCTATCCTACAGGTTCTAACTAACCGACCCCTGAAGACTGGAATCTGACCTATCCTACAGGTTCTAACTAACCGACCCCTGAAGACTGGAATCTGACCTATCCTACAGGTTCTAACTAACCAATCCCTGAAGACTGGAATCTGACCTATCCTACAGGTTCTAACTAACCGACCCCTGAAGACTGGAATCTGACCTATCCTACAGGTTCTAACTAACCGACCCCTGACGACTGGAATCTGACCTATCCTACAGGTTCTAACTAACCGACCCCTGAAGACTGGAATCTGACCTATCCTACAGGTTCTAACTAACCGACCCCTGAAGACTGGAATCTGACCTATCCTACAGGTTCTAACTAACCGACCCCTGAAGACTGGAATCTGACCTATCCTACAGGTTCTAACTAACCGACCCCTGAAGACTGGAATCTGACCTATCCTACAGGTTCTAACTAACCGACCCCTGAAGACTGGAATCTGACCTATCCTACAGGTTCTAACTAACTAACCCCTGAAGACTGGAATCTGACCTATCCTACAGGTTCTAACTAACCAATCCCTGAAGACTGGAATCTGACCTATCCTACAGGTTCTAACTAACCGACCCCTGAAGACTGGAATCTGACCTATCCTACAGGTTCTAACTAACCAACCCCTGAAGACTGGAATCTGACCTATCCTACAGGTTCTAACTAACCAATCCCTGAAGACTGGAATCTGACCTATCCTACAGGTTCTAACTAACCAATCCCTGAAGACTGGAATCTGACCTATCCTACAGGTTCTAACTAACCAATCCCTGAAGACTGGAATCTGACCTATCCTACAGGTTCTAACTAACCAATCCCTGAAGACTGGAATCTGACCTATCCTACAGGTTCTAACTAACCAATCCCTGAAGACTGGAATCTGACCTATCCTACAGGTTCTAACTAACCAACCCCTGAAGACTGTAATCTGACCTATCCTACAGGTTCTAACTAACCAACCCCTGAAGACTGGAATCTGACCTATCCTACAGGTTCTAACTAACTAACCCCTGAAGACTGGAATCTGACCTATCCTACAGGTTCTAACTAACCAATCCCTGAAGACTGGAATCTGACCTATCCTACAGGTTCTAACTAACCAACCCCTGAAGACTGGAATCTGACCTATCCTACAGGTTCTAACTAACTAACCCCTGAAGACTGGAATCTGACCTATCCTACAGGTTCTAACTAACCAACCCCTGAAGACTGGAATCTGACCTATCCTACAGGTTCTAACTAACCAACCCCTGAAGACTGGAATCTGACCTATCTTACAGGTTCTAACTAACCAACCCCTAAAGACTGGAATCTGACCTATCCTACAGGTTCTAACTAACCAACCCCTGAAGACTGGAATCTGACCTATCCTACAGGTTCTAACTAACCAACCCCTGAAGACTGGAATCTGACCTATCCTACAGGTTCTAACTAACCAACCCCTAAAGACTGGAATCTGACCTATCCTACAGGTTCTAACTAACCAATCGCTGAAGACTGGAATCTGACCTATCCTACAGGTTCTAACTAACCAACCCCTAAAGACTGGAATCTGACCTATCCTACAGGTTCTAACTAACCAACCCCTAAAGACTGGAATCTGACCTATCCTACAGGTTCTAACTAACTAACCCCTGAAGACTGGAATCTGACCTATCCTACAGGTTCTAACTAACTAACCCCTGACGACTGGAATCTGACCTATCCTACAGGTTCTAACTAACCAACCCCTAAAGACTGGAATCTGACCTATCCTACAGGTTCTAACTAACTAACCCCTGAAGACTGGAATCTGACCTATCCTACAGGTTCTAACTAACTAACCCCTGAAGACTGGAATCTGACCTATCCTACAGGTTCTAACTAACTAACCCCTGAAGACTGGAATCTGACCTATCCTACAGGTTCTAACTAACTAACCCCTGAAGACTGGAATCTGACCTATCCTACAGGTTCTAACTAACCAACCCCTGAAGACTGGAATCTGACCTATCCTACAGGTTCTAACTAACTAACCCCTGAAGACTGGAATCTGACCTATCCTGCAGGTTCTAACTAACCAATCCCTGAAGACTGTAATCTGACCTATCCTGCAGGTTCTAACTAACCAACCCCTAAAGACTGGAATCTGACCTATCCTACAGGTTCTAACTAACCAACCCCTGAAGACTGGAATCTGACCTATCCTACAGGTTCTAACTAACCAATCCTGAAGACTGGAATCTGACCTATCCTGCAGGTTCTAACTAACCACCCCTGAAGACTGGAATCTGACCTATCCTACAGGTTCTAACTAACTAACCCCTGAAGACTGGAATCTGACCTATCCTACAGGTTCTAACTAACCGACCCCTGAAGACTGGAATCTGACCTATCCTACAGGTTCTAACTAACCGACCACTGAAGACTGGAATCTGACCTATCCTACAGGTTCTAACTAACCACCCCCTGAAGACTGGAATCTGACCTATCCTGCAGGTTCTAACTAACCAACCCCTGAAGACTGGAATCTGACCTATCCTACAGGTTCTAACTAACCACCCCTGAAGACTGGAATCTGACCTATCCTACAGGTTCTAACTAACTAACCCCTGAAGACTGGAATCTGACCTATCCTACAGGTTCTAACTAACTAACCCCTGAAGACTGGAATCTGACCTATCCTACAGGTTCTAACTAACCAACCCCTGAAGACTGGAATCTGACCTATCCTACAGGTTCTAACTAACCACCCCCTGAAGACTGGAATCTGACCTATCCTACAGGTTCTAACTAACCGACCCCTGAAGACTGGAATCTGACCTATCCTACAGGTTCTAACTAACCAACCCCTGAAGACTGGAATCTGACCTATCCTACAGGTTCTAACTAACCACCCCCTGAAGACTGGAATCTGACCTATCCTACAGCAGGTTCTAACTAACCGACCCCTGAAGACTGGAATCTGACCTATCCTACAGGTTCTAACTAACCAATCCCTGAAGACTGGAATCTGACCTATCCTACAGGTTCTAACTAACCAACCCCTGAAGACTGGAATCTGACCTATCCTACAGGTTCTAACTAACCAATCCCTGAAGACTGGAATCTGACCTATCCTACAGGTTCTAACTAACCGACCCCTAAGACTGGAATCTGACCTATCCTACAGGTTCTAACTAACCAACCCCTGAAGACTGGAATACAACCACATCCTCTTCAGAGAGAGAGATAGCTGTTTGGCTGCCAGTGAGTTCACAGATGCAAAGCAGATTTCAGTTCCATCAACTGCAGCGAAGGCAGGAAGGCAGGCAGGAAGAGAGGCAGGCAGGCAGGAAGAGAGGCATGCAGGCAGGAAAAGAGGCATGCAGGCAGGAAGAGAGGCAGGCAGGAAGGAAAAGAGGCAGGCAGGCAGGAAGAGAGGCAGGCAGGCAGAGACACACGCTGGGCCCTGTTCCACTCTTGCTCTGCATTCTGCCCGAGCCCATCACTGTTAGGTGCTATACACTGAAAGCACACACTCGACTGGCAGGGTAATTCCAGGAGCTGCCCCAAACCCAAACCTTCCACTGCAGTAGACATGCTCTCTCTGCCTGTAACAATGATCAGACTGCATTGTGCAGCCATGTCTTATTGACTTTGTGTCTGTTCTGTGTATTTATCATTTTCCTTCCCTGCAGTTACAGTATATAAATAGATACGTGAGGGAAAGAGAATATCAGATTCTACAGCAATGGGCTGGACTGATTCATATAGCTTGCATTTCATGTAGCTACTCTTCTCTCTGCCTCTCTCTGCCACTCTCTCCAAAATCATCCATCTCTCTTTCCCTAATTTCCTGTTCCTCAGTCTCTTCCTCAGTTACCATCAACAATGTGTTGCAGTCTCTTCCTCCAGGAGACGGCCTGTCAAAGCAGAGCTGAGAGTGTTGACTTGAAATGAGGGAATAAAGAGAAGAGGAAGAAAAGAGGGGCGCATTTGGGCTCTGCGTGGTTGACTGGGAGTGTGTCGATGAGGGTGGTGTTCTCCCTCCCTCCCTCCCTCCCTCCCTCCCTCCCTCCCTCCCTACCTCCCTCCCTCCCTGTTGTAGCTGATTAGTGTGAGGAATCTGGCCTTGTTCTCTGTGGGGCTGTCAGGGCGTTGGCAGGGACACTGAACTGTGTGATGCAGATGAAATGATTTCCAATGTGAGGCCCAGTCAAGCATACAGCCCACTACTACCCCCCTCCTAGTGCTGGTCCCTCCCTCCCCTCCTGCAGAGTCGTCAGAGTGGCCCTGTGCCTGGTCATTTGTCTGTCGGCCTCTGCTTTGCACAGCCATAAACTCACCAGTACTGTACACACTTCAAACTCTCCAATGGTGTCTTGTGCTGCTGCATTACAGTGCAGTCAGAAAGTATTCACACCCCTTGACTTTTTCCACATTTTGTTGTGATAAAGCCTACATTTATAATGGCTTAAATTGAGATTTTGTGTCACTGGCCTACACGGAATACCCCATTCTGTCAAAGTGGAATTATGTTTAGGGAATTTTTTTACAAAGTAATAAAAAATGAAAAGCTAAAATGTCTTGAGTCAATAAGTATTCAACCTCTTTGTTATGGCCTAAACAAGTTCAGGAGTAAAAATATGCTTAACAAGTTACATAATAACATGGACTCACTCTGTGTGCAATAATAGTGTTTAACATGAGAATGACTACCTCATCTCTGTACCCCACACATTCAAATGATCTGTAACGTCCCTCAGTCGACCAGTGAATTTCAAATACAGACTCAACCACAAAGACCAGGGAGGTTTTCCAATGCCTCGCAAAGAAGGGAACCTATTGGTTGATGGGAGAAAAGCGTCCTTCCTACCTCAGTTGTCGGAGGGGAAGGAAACCGCTCAGGGTTTCACTATGAGGCCTAGGGTGACTTTAAAACAGTTACAGTTTCATGGCTGTGATAGGAGAAAACTAAGGATGGCTCCACAACATTGTAGTTACTCCACAATACTAACCTAATTGACAGAGTGAAAAGAAGGAAGCCTGTACGGAATAAAAATATTCCAAATCATGCATCCTGTTTGCAAAAAGGCATTAAAGTAATAGTGAAGAAAATGTCCTGGTTACAAAATGTTATGTTGGTGACAATTTCAATACAACACATCACTGAGTAGCACTTTCCATATTTTTAAGCATAGTGGTGGCTGCATCATGTTATGGGTATGCTTGTAATCATTATGGACTGGGGAGTTTTTCAGGATAAAAATAAATGGAATGGAGCTAAATAAAGGCAGAATCCTCGAGGAAAACCTGGTTCAGTCTGCTTTCCACCAGACACGGGATATTCATTCACCTTTCAGCAGGACAATACCTTAAAACACAAGGCCAAATCTACACTGGAGTTGCTTATCAAGAAGACCGTGAATGGCCCTGAGTGGACGAGTTACAGTTTTGACTTAAATCTATGGCAAGACCTGAAAATGGTTGTCTAGCAATGATCAACAACCAATTTGACAGAGATTGAAGAATTTTGAAAGGAATAATGGGCAAATGTTGCACAATCCAGATGTGTAAAGCTGTTAGAGACTTACCCAGAACAACTCACACCTGTATTCGCCGCCAAAGATGCTTCTACAAAGTTTTGACTCAGGGTTGTGAATACTTATATAAATTACATATTTCTGTATTATTCTTTTTTTTTAATTTGCGAAAGTGTCTAAGAATGTTTTTTTAAGGACAAATATCTATATATCTATATCTATATATGTATATCTATATATATATATAATACATTTTAAATTGAGGCTGTAACACAACAAAATGTGGGATAAGTTAAGGGGTGTGAATACTGTCAGAAGGCACCGTATGTACTACCCCTTCTGAAAATGATATTCAAAACATATCCTATCTGGGTTTACTTTGTACGAATGTGTTGCATGCGTCTTACCAGAAAATGCATCTGCAGATGTGCATGTGTGACTATAGGCTGGGATTTTGCTATGTGTGTGTTTGTGCTTGCGTGTGTGTGAGTAATGTTTACTTTGCTGTGTTAATGGTGTGTGTATGTGTGTGTGCAGGAGCAGGTGGCCTCGAAATTGTTTAGCCAATTCCTCACATTCAGGTGCTGGGCTTTTCTAAACAGCTCCTACCTACCGAGGGGAGAGCAATGAAATGAATAGCACCAATTGATTCTCCCTCAAGCATTGTAATCTCTTTACTCTCTCCACCTGTATTGCATTGCTGAGCAGAGCAGGGATGAGCAGAGCAGGGCTGAGCAGAGCTGAGCAGAGCAGGGCTGAGCTGAGCTGAGCAGAGCAGGGATGAGCTGAGCTGAGCAGAGCAGGGCTGAGCTGAGCTGAGCAGAGCAGGGCTGAGCAGAGCAGGGATGAGCAGAGCAGGGATGAGCAGAGCAGGGCTGAGCAGAGCTGAGCAGAGCAGGGCTGAGCTGAGCTAAGCAGAGCAGGGATGAGCAGAGCAGGGCAGGGCAGAGCAGAGCTGAGCAGAGCAGGGATGCGCAGAGCAGAGCTGAGCTGAGCTGAGCAGGGCTGAGCAGAGCAGAGCTGAGCAGGGCTGAGCAGAGCAGAACAGGGCTGAGCAGAACAGGGCTGAGCAGAGCAGGGCTGAGCAGAGCAGGGCTGAGCAGAGCAGGGCTCAAGAGAGCAGGGCTGAGCGGGGCTGAACAGAGCAGGGCTGAGCAGAGCAGGGCTCAACCGAGCAGGGCTGAGCAGGGCTGAACAGAGCAGGGCTGAACAGAGCAGGGCTGAACAGGGCAGAGCTGAGCATGGCTGAGCAGGTCAGGGCTCAACAGAGCAGGGCTGAGCAGAACTGAGCAGAATAGAATAGAATAAGGCCTTTATTGCTTTGGGAAATTAGGGAGGATGGGAGAGGGGAGGAGGGAGGAGGGAGGAGGGAGGAGGGGAGGGGAGAGGGGGGAGGGAGGAGGGGAGGAGCAGAGGGATGAGGGAGGAGGGGAGAGGAGCAAAGGGAGGAGGGGAGGGGAGAGGAGGTGAGAGAGGAGGGGGGGATGAGGGGGAGGGGAATGGAAGGGAAGGGAGGGAGGGAGGGAGGAAGGGAGAGGAGGGAAGGAACAAGGGGAGAAGAGAAGTGGAGGGAAGGAGGAGGGAAGGAGATGGAGGAGGGGAGGAGCGGAGGGAGGGAGGAGGGGAGAAGCTGCCACAGCCATGTCCAGGTGGCTGTGATACACAGCGTTGAAAGATGAGTTGATAATTGGAGGTGTGCCTGGGGACCTGACCTGTACTAAACAAACACAGCAATCTGTCAGGCCGCAGGTAATGAAACCTGCTATAGCCATGGACCATAGGCCTCTACCATGATAGACTACTGTATAAGGTGGAGAGTGCAACTTAATCAAATGGCCTTTAGGCTGGTACACTGGTACTTTTATTGTTTTGTAATCTGGAGCATATATGGAGCTTGGTTAAGATGTATTAAAGCACTATTCTGTGGGACACGTCATCCATCCTGGGTAAGTGTTAAGACAGGGGTTCCTTTTGGGGCCACGATACCATTAAGATATCTGACAATTATTCCGACCCCAACCATGTAAAAAATAAATAATAATAATAATAATAATAATTTTAAAAAGAGTAATTCACAGAAAATGTTGACTTTTCTTTCATTTGAGGCTATTGCAGTCAACTGAAAAACATTCTAACAGTATTTCTGATTGAAAATCATGTCTGAGTTATTTACACTGGGCTAAGGGCCAGGGAGGCAGGGTGTAAGTGGGGTGGGAACGCTTTGAACCTCCCCTGGACCAAACCTAATTTAAACACGGTAGTAGCAATCAGCCCCCATTGTCAGCAATGTCACCAACACACCACAGCCACCACTCAGCCACAGTGTGTCTGTCTGTTACGGACTGAGGGCCTGTAAAAGACTAATGTCTCTGAGCAGCTCTCCACAAACATCATTATCCTCAGAATCCCAGAGTTCCAACGTTCAGGGCTGCGGTCAACTGTTGGTCAGCAGGAATCACTGTGACATTTGAACTGAGCCCTGCGCTGCAGCTTACACTGCCACAACAAAAACAGTCTTGCCTTGCCTCGCTAGGACCCATTACATGAATCCTCTCCCTGGCTGTCATCATGGCTGCCATTACACAACCCTGTGGAGAGACCTGCCTGACACCTGCCTGCCTGGCTGCCTGCCTGACACCTGCCTGACACCTGCCTGCCTGGCTGCCTGCCTGCCTGACACCTGCCTGACATCTGCCTGCCTGACACCTGCCTGACACCTGCCTGCCTGACACCTGCCTGACACCTGTCTGACACCTGCCTGCCTGACACCTGCCTGACACCTGCCTGACACCTGCCTGACACCTGTCTGACACCTGCCTGACACCTGTCTGATACCTGCCTGCCTGGCTGCCTGATAGCCTGCCTGACACCTGCATGCCTGACACCTGCCTGACACCTGTCTGATACCTGCCTGCCTGGCTGCCTGATAGCCTGCCTGACACCTGCCTGCCTGGCTGCCTGCCTGACACCTGCCTGCCTGCCTGCCTGCCTGCCTGGCTGCCTGCCTGACACCTGCCTGCCTGCCTGCCTGCCTGACACCTGCCTGCCTGCCTGCCTGACACCTGCCTGCCTGCCTGCCTGCCTGGCTTGATCACCAGAGACACAGTGAGACACCACAGGCTAATATAAACACTACAGACAATTGGCATACATTGGATTGCTGTTTCTAAATCGTTAAATGACCCTCTGCATGATTAATTATACAAAATAGAACTGCTGTTGGCTGCCTTCCAATTATATAGACTGAAATATAGCCATGCACTTTTGCATATCACCCTATAGGATCTGTAGGCATACATCTTGTTTATGTGTACAGGTATGCAATATCTCCATGCACTACTATCTAGCTGGAGCCCAGTGCTAGTTGGAACAGAGACTAGCAGGGTGTAGAGAGCCATGAGGTATAGCAGGCCAGGCAGGGTGCAGGCAGTCATGGCTGGGTGAGCCATGGGGCTGGAGAGGGAGATGGGTCTGGTGGGGTGGTGGATGGGGGCTTGATTCACTGGCTGCTTCCACTCTGGGCTGCATTACTGCCGTAGAGGGACTGCTGCGTGTGACGGATGTGTGGTCGAGGGCCGTGCACTCTCTCTGTCTTCACCCATCTCACACAGACAGGAGAGCTCATGCATTTTCATTAGCAGCCCTGAACTCCTGTTTAAGACTGGTGAGAGAAACACTCTCAACAGGCATCTCCAAAAGACATCTCTGGTAAAAGCTCACAGGGTTGCTGTGAGACAGCCAACCAGGGGGCAGGGTTAAGGCAACAGGAGACCAACTGATTAGGCGCTTCCTCAAACCCAAATCTGCAACATGAAAACAAAGATAATCCCCAACACACATGCTATCTCCATTCCTCCCCCTCTGTTTCTACCTCTCCTCCCTTCCTCCTCTCTCTGTTGGCATCATGTCCTCAAACCAATCATCTTCTATTATGATGAGGACACTGCTCCACACATCCACTCTACAACAGGCGATCTGTCCATCACAACACCAGTTTGGGCCGCGTTCACAAGCTGGTTGAATGCCATAGATCAATAGGCTGCTTTAATACAAGCTAATCTTCAGTGAATTATCCAAAGCTACAGCAATTACTGTATATCAACATTACCAGGCTGCCTGCAGGTCTACACCTCAAGATCAGGGAGAGGTGATGCGATTGTGTGTGTGTGTGTGTGTGTGTGTGTGTGTGTGTGTGTGTGTGTGTGTGTGTGTGTGTGTGTGTGTGTGTGTGTGTGTGTGTGTGTGTGTGTGTGTGTGTGTGTGTGTGTGTGTGTGTGTGTGTGTGTGTGTGTGTGTGTAGATAAGAGAGAGATGGGTTGTTTTTAATCTTATTTCAATGTTATCATATACTGATGTGAAAAAGCAAATAACATAGTGGTTACACAAAGTTCAAAAAATAATGTAGTCTAAATCACTGTTTTCTGACTCTCATAATCTCTTAGTCTCTCTCTGTCAGCCTTTCTCTCTGGGTTAAGGCAACCAGGCATTAGCTCTCTCTGTACAGTAAATGTCAGGGGTATGCTTGGCTGAGACCTAGCAGAGCGGAGGTAACAAAAACACTAAGTGCTATTATCAACTTTCCACTCTGCTCTTTTATTCTCTCTCTACTGTCCCCCATGCACATGACATTTCTCTAAGAATTCCACAATGTGTAAAAAACGGCGCTTTCTTTCAAGAGAACACTGGGTATTAAGTCAACCTTAGCACTGTGGTTTCTCCTGCGTTATTATCATAGACCAGAATAGACAGCAGCTCTAAGCTGAGGTTGTAGCTGTCCGTGTTGTGTTCTGTGCTGTCTGTGTTGTGTTCTGTGCTGTCTGTGTTGTGTTCTGTGCTGTCTGTGTTGTGTTCTGTGCTGTCTGTGGTGTGTTCTGTGCTGTCTGTGGTGTGTTCTGTGCTGTCTGTGGTGTGTTCTGTGCTGTCTGTGTTGTATTCTGCGCTGTCTGTGTTGTGTTGTGTTCTGTGCTGTCTGTGTTGTGTTCTGTGCTCTGTGTTGTGTTCTGCGCTGTCTGTGTTGTATTCTGCGCTGTCTGTGTTGTGTTCTGTGCTGTCTGTGGTGTGTTCTGTGCTGTCTGTGTTGTATTCTGCGCTGTCTGTGTTGTATTCTGCGCTGTCTGTGTTGTGTTGTGTTCTGTGCTGTCTGTGTTGTGTTCTGTGCTGTCTGTGGTGTGTTCTGTGCTGTCTGTGTTGTGTTCTGTGCTGTCTGTGTTGTGTTCTGTGCTGTCTGTGTTGTGTTCTGTGCTGTCTGCGTTGTATTCTGCGCCATCTGTGTTGTGTTCTGTGCTGTCTGTGTTGTGTTCTGTGCTGTCTGTGTTGTGTTCTGTGCTGTCTGTGTTGTGTTCTGTGCTGTCTGTGTTGTGTTCTGTGTTGCCTGTTCTGTGTTCTGTGCTGCCTGTTATGTATTATGCTCTGTATGTTGTGTTCTGTTCTGTGTTCTTCTCTGCCCGTGTTGTGTTCTGTGCTGCCTGTTCTGTGTTCTGTGCTGCCTGTTATGTGTTCTGTGCTGCCTGTTATGTATTATGCTCTGTATGTTGTGTTCTGTTCTTTGTTCTTTTCTGCCCGTGTTGTGTTCTGTGCTGCCTGTTCTGTGTTCTGTGCTGCCTGTTCTGTGTTCTGTGCTGCCTGTTCTGTGTTCTGTGCTGCCTGTTCTGTGTTCTGTGCTGCCTGTTCTGTGTTCTGTGCTGCCTGTTCTGTATTATGTTCTGTATGTTGTGTTCTGTTCTGTGTTCTTTTCTGCCCGTGTTGTGTTCTGTGCTGCCTGTTCTGTGTTCTGTGCTGCCTGTTCTGTGTTCTGTGCTGCCTGTTTTGTGTTCAGTTCTGCCTGTTTTGTGTCCTGTGCTTAATGTGTTGTGTTCTGTTCTGCCTGTGTTGTGTTGTGTTCTGTGCTGCCTGTGTTGTGTTGTGTTCTGTGCTGCCTGTGTTGTGTTGTGTTCTGCCTGTGTTGTGTTGTGTTCTGCCTGTGTTGTGTTGTGTTCTGTGCTGCCTGTGTGGGTACGCTTGTGTTGTAATGTATAGAAGAGCCGGGCCTGGCTGTTCAACTGTCACAGAAGCTGACAGCTCTGTGTCACCAGTGAGGTAACACTCGGTAACCCCGCCTGTGATGCTGACCTATCATCTGACTCCTGATAACCTCATTACACATGCATACATTCACCCTTCCCTTTTTCTTTCTCTCTCTTTCAGTTTCTCCCTGGGCTTCTCTCTCCTCCCATCTTTGATGGTAATCAGAGAGTAAACAGTGTAGATGCTTAGGGAGATGAGAGCGGTCCTAGAACTGCAGTAGCACCCAGCACCCAGCGACAGTGACGTGACTTTGTGCGACACCACAGAGGCTGCCTGGGGATCTCAGCTGAAAGGCTTGTCATAACATCAGGCTTATCCCGCAAACTACAGCAACGCTACAGTAGCTGCTTAAACGCTGCCAACTCAAGCAGAACAATCACATTTTGGGGCGAAGACATTACATTGGCTCTTACGCATTGACCTCAGTGTGCCTCATAATTCACGTACACGCTTTTCATTCACGTACACAGGCTTACTTTCCATTATAGTCCAGGGCTTAGACCTTGTTCATTCAGTCACCACTATCAAACCTACCGTTAAGACTACACGGCTATTCACTGGTAAAACCTTTGGTTCATCTTGACAATTCCTTTCCAACACACAACCCATCTCATAACCTACCTCTACCCTAGCATCTCTGTTGTTCTCTCTCTCTCTCTCACGCACGCACGCACGCACGCACGCACACACACACACACACACACACACACACACACACACACACACACACACACACACACACACACACACACACACACACACACACACACACACACACACACACACACACATCTTGTGTGGGTAGTTTCCCTTGACACAGCAGCGGGAGTGAAACCCCAGCCCTGAGGCGGATGGAGCATTGTCCTCTGCTACTCTGCACAGGCCACTAGAGACCCCCAGGTGCCCATCCTGTTGCCACCAGCAAGGTTGGAGGTGGGCATCACATTTCACCACCCCAGACTCACAGATGACGACAAGCTCTATGATCAGACAGGAGTATCTGGAGGTCCTCAGAATAGCACAGGGTCATGGGTTCATGTCCACTAGTCTACATGCTAAGCTATTCTTCTCATTCTATTCCTGCTAGAATAACAACAGACTACAGTATAGCCTAAGAGACCTGGTACCAGACAACTGGTCACTAATAATGGGGAATACATAGCCATCCTGGCATGGCCAACATTTAGATTTAAGGGTACATTTTCTTCTTACTGGATTCCATTAAACCTTGGCCAATAAACACTGTAATTTTCCTGTAACTTTAGGAGCACATGTCAAAACGAAAACCATTTTCTAACCGAAACACTTTTGGATCTATCCCTCTCCTTTCAATTCCTCCAGCTCCCACTTACTGCCTGGTTTGTCTTGTCTTCTTTTGGTGCTCCTCTCCTCTCCTCCTCCAACTCCATTCCATCTCCCTTTCCTTCCTTCCTTCCTTATCTCTTTATTTCACTCTATCTCTCTATCCCCATCTCTCTCTCTCTCTATTCTACTCTCTCTCTCTCTATTCTACTCTCTCTCTCTCTCTCTCTCTCTATTCTACTCTCTCTCTCTCTATTCTACTCTCTCTCTCTCCCTCTATTCTACTCTCTCTCTCCCTCTCTCCCTCTATTCTACTCTCTCTCTCCCTCTATTCTACTCTCTCTCCCTCTATTCTACTCTCTCTCTCCCTCTTCTACTCTCCCTCTCCCTCTATTCTACTCTCTCTCTCCCTCTATTCTACTCTCTCTCCCCCTCTATTCTACTCTCTCTCTCTCTATTCTACTCTCTCTCTCTCTATTCTACTCCCTCTATTCTACTCTCTCTCTCCCTCTCTCCCTCTATTCTACTCTCTCCCTCTATTCTACTCTCTCTCTCCATCTATTCTACTCTCTCTCTCCCTCTATTCTACTCTCTCTCTCTCCCTCTATTCTACTCTTTCTCTCCCTCTATTCTACTCTCTCTCTCCCTCTTTCCCTCTATTCTACTCTCTCCCCCTCTTTCCCTCTATTCTACTCTCTCTCTCCCTCTTTCCCTCTATTCTACTCTCTCTCTCCCTCTATTCTACTCTCTCTCTCCCTCTATTCTACTCTCTCTCTCCCTCTATTATACTCTCTCTCTCCCTCTACTCTACTCTCTCTCTCTCTCTCCCCCCCCCCCCCAGCATCAGCAGCACACTAACAGTATTAATCACAGAACACTAAACACTGTCTGACTGCCATTCAGCCAGCCAGCCTTTGTTGCCCATGTTGCCCAGTGAATGCAACTCCAGACCTTTTTGTCTGCGTAAGTGGACTCTTAGAGATGGCTCCTCCCTTCCCAAGGACCCACAGATTACCTCTGAAAGAATGGGTGATGGGTAGTGGTGGAGTTGGCGGTGGAGTAGAGGGGAGAGTTGGATGAGGGTGACAGAGAAATGATTGGGAGGAGTGATTCACGACTCACAGGAAAGTGCGCCCCTTTCCCTCTGGCCATCCAGCCATGCCTTCAGCCAGCGCTTAGCAACCAGTGGGTTTGGCTGAACAGAGAGGGACAGCAGAGAGAGAGAGAGAGAAAGAGAGATAGGGAGCGAGAGAGAGAGAGACAGGGAGCGAGAGAGAGAGAGACAGGGAGCGAGAGAGAGAGAGAGAAAGAGAGACAAGGAGAGAGAGAGAGAAACTTCTAACCTCCTGCCGAATTTATAGTCATATTTGAGACATATTTCCCTCAGATTACACAAATCCACGAAGAATTAGACAATAAACCCAATTTTGATAAACTCCCATTTCTATTGGGTGAAATACCACATTGTGCCATAACAGCAGCAAGATGTGTGACCTGTTGCCACAAGAAAAGGGCAACCAGTGAAGAACAAACACCATTGTAAATACAACCCATATTTATGTTGATTTATTTTCCCTTATGTACTTTAACTATTTGCAAGTCATTACAACACTGCATATAGACATAATATGACATTTGAAATGTCTTTATTCTTTTGGAACTTCTATTATTATTGTTGTTTTTTTTTGAACTGTTTACTACAATTTTTGGGGGTTTATTTCACTTTTGTTTATTATCTACTTCACTTGCTTTGGCAATGTAAACATATGTTTCCCATGCCAATAAAGCCCTTAAAATGAAAATGAATTGAAATTGAATTGAGTGAGAGATGGGAATAGAGAGAGAGAGAGAATCCATGTTCCAGCTACAAAGGGGACTAGAATCCCAGACTCCGTAGGGAGAGTGAGGAGACTGCTAAAAACCCGATACAAATAGCCACAGAAACCAAAGACTACCTAAAAACGGACAAAGGAGGAGAGGAAGGGGCAGGGGCCCCAGTTTCAACCCCTGCCTTCAACAAATAAAATCAACAAAATCACATGTTTTTGAAGCTGTACAAACAACACAAAGCAAACGCTAGTAAGTGTGAATCATTGCTCACAACACAGCGAGTGTTGACATTACTAATGCAATAGAAGACAACTGGGAGACTCAAACACAACATTTTATGAATTACCACTTCCTCATTCAAAAATGGCCAAATGGCCCAAGCCATAGGTTTTAGCCTTACCTTACCCAGTAGTGGTGTGTGTTTTAGCCTTACCTTACCCAGTAGTGGTGTGTGTTTTAGCCTTACCTTACCCAGTAGTGGTGTGTGTTTTAACCTTACCTTACCCAGTAGTGGTATGTGTTTTAGCCTTACCTTACCCAGTAGTGGTGTGTGTTTTAACCTTACCTTACCCAGTAGTGGTATGTGTTTTAGCCTTACCTTACCCAGTAAGGGGGGTGTGTTTTAGCCTTACCTTACCCAGTAGTGGTGTGTGTTTTAGCCTTACCTTACCCAGTAGTGGTATGTGTTTTAGCCTTACCTTACCCAGTAGTGGTATGTGTTTTATCCTTACCTTACCCAGTAGTGGTGTGTGTTTTAGCCTTACCTTACCCAGTAGTGGTGTGTGTTTTAGCCTTACCTTACCCAGTAGTGGTGTGTGTTTTAGCCTTACCTTACCCAGTAGTGGTGTGTGTTTTAGCCTTACCTTACCCAGTAGTGGTATGTGTTTTATCCTTACCTTACCCAGTAGTGGTGTGTGTTTTAGCCTTACCTTACCCAGTAGTGGTGTGTGTTTTAGCCTTACCTTACCCAGTAGTGGTGTGTGTTTTAGCCTTACCTTACCCAGTAGTGGTGTGTGTTTTAGCCTTACCTTACCCAGTAGTGGTGTGTGTGTCTCCACTATTCCAGCACCATTTCAACTTCATCAAATCATCTAAACATACCAAAAACTATTTAGTCCAATCAACGTAAGCTAAATATGATGTGCCTGTCCATGGTTGTGATTTCTGTGTGTGCATGTTCGTGTTGACTCACCCTACTTAGAGAAACACCAATGCCATCCTCCTCTCTTTCATGTAGATGAAACGGTCTATCACTCTGCCATACAGTACACGCTTGTATTTGTTGTTGTCCTAGGCTACCTGGCTAAAATGCTTGCTCACTAGCCTAACTTCCATTCATTGGCAATGTTAGCTAGTTAACATTAGCCTTCTACATCTAGCTACATATTGAACTTCTATCCTCTCAGGTCAGGGGCAGAACAACGTATGAATGTATGGTTGGATCAGAATCGCTGTTATAATCATTGGCCAGCACAGAGAATTAAGTAAAACCACAAGTCCAAATCCCTATCTCCATCAATGGCTAATTTAGGAAAGGTAAAATTTTAGCTAGCTAACTAGCCACCGGAGGACAACAACACAACGAGATGCAACAATTCAAGTTGTTTCTGTCAATGACCTACGCTCTCAATGCGATTTGATAGGAGGGACACCACATCCAAACTGGCTTCCTTTTACATTAGTTTTGGTGTGCCAGGACCATTCACAGTTGAGCTCACTCAGTTCAGCTCAACGCAGATTGGCTATTATTTTGTTTTTTAAATCATCAAGGCAGGCCAAATATTCGCTGGCTTCCCTTGCATTCAATGCTACGGGCGGCAACAATGTCATACTCTTTTGGACCACACAGTATCAGATAGATGACCTACACGTAGAGAGACAGAGGGGCGCTGTTTCGCTTCATCTGATGCTTTCTCCAATGAGTTATATTCAGCCTCATCCAAATTGAAGGAACATTATGAAACACAGAGAGAGGGAAGAAAAATTATTTTACATGTTGTTTTGTGTTTGTTTTTTGTTGGGGGGACCTGGCTTCCCTTGGCATCCATGAATACCCACCACTGACCTTACCCATATTCAAGAACAATATGTGTTTGTTTGAGTGTGTGTGTGTGTGTGTGTGTGTGTGTGTGTGTGTGTGTGTGTGTGTGTGTGTGTGTGTGTGTGTGTGTGTGTGTGTGTGTGTGTGTGTGTGTGTGTGTGTGTGTGTGCCTGAGGGGTGATGAACACTTCCCTCCAGTAAACATGATTCAGACATTAGGATTGTGAATTGTGACGTTGTAAACCTCAGTGTTGGTGCAATGGCCCACCTATCTCCTCTTTCCATTAGTCACATATTTGATCAGGACCATATCAGGCCTCCTGTCACCTGACCTCTGATTTATGGTATCACAATACTCTGCAGTTGAAGCTCTTTTAATGTCTCCATTAAACTGGCTCTCTTGTAGGCCAATGATTCCCAAGAAGCCTTGTA
This sequence comes from Salvelinus alpinus, assembly GCF_045679555.1. Classification (NCBI taxonomy): domain Eukaryota; kingdom Metazoa; phylum Chordata; class Actinopteri; order Salmoniformes; family Salmonidae; genus Salvelinus; species Salvelinus alpinus. The sequence goes on from NC_092107.1 coordinate 35,032,298, forward strand.
AATCATAAAAATAATGCTGACTCTCCCTGTAATATTGATTGAGGAGGGGGCTCTAATTTTAACAGTGTGGGAGAATTAAAACAAAATTGTATAAATTACTTTCACAATTACCAACAGTATCGCCATTAAAGATTGATGAAACAACCGTGAGGAAATAAACTGAGTGCCAGTCATGTTTAAAGTCCACTAGTTATTATTCAGCAGGAATAAATGCTGTGTTATGCATCATTCATCATTCATCCTGGACTGAATATGAAAGCAATCACATACATTTCCACACCCATCTCTCTCCCCAAGACTAGCACAGCTGCACCTGTGAGCTCAGCTATGTCAAAAAGGGCAGGTGGAATGTAATATTGTATTAAATAAATAAGCAGATCTAAACATCTCCCTGTCGGTCAATTCTTTCGAGAGGAAAAAGACTCGGCAGCGAATCAGTGATTAAATCGTTGATCAACCCACATACAGTGTTGAATCAGACGCTGAAATTGTAGTGCAAGCCTTTTGTTTGGTTATGTTTTCCTGTTGATATGCTATGCTCATTTGCACACCTTTGGGTTAGGTATAGTGACCGGGTTCTACTGACCATCAGGTGTCAAAGGGCTAGATACCATCACACAGAAAGTGGTGATGTTCTGATGCTGTTGCCAAGGAGACAAGTGAGATGGGTATTTTTTGAATGGCTAACATTCTTTTTTTTCACCAAATATAACTACTTTCGATAAATTCATAATTTTTGCTATTGTACGTGTGACTTCAGTATGCATTTCCAGCAAGACAGAAAGCAAAAATATCTGACATTTTAGTTTGTGTTGACTTCATCATTTCAGTAACCTAAAACCATTTTATAACCTCTTTCAGAGTTAACGTTCCATATTATATAAAGAACTTCCACCAAGAACTCCTACGATAAACAGTCTATCAGGTTTCCAATTAATTGTCAAATAAAACACATATACTGTACAATCTAACTGCACATGGCATAACCTAATCATAACCAGCGACATGAGAAGCGTGTTACATAGTCTAACACAAAGTGTATATCAACATTATCCATAGTTAAAACTGTATGGAGGAAAATACTAAATAAGAATACAACATCTGAAGAAAAAGAGTCGCAAGAGTTGAACTTTGCCATTTTTGGAAAGCACCATTCTTTCCCAATGTCAAACACATACAACTCCACGACACAATGATTTTCATACCATGTGAAATTCCATAAATAACTTACCATCAACTTGAAAGTACAATAATCCAGCAACAAGGATGAACGCTAGCGGACCCATACTAGCATATTAAACATCCACGGTTTGCGCGCAAATCCTTGGATTTAGCCGGGAAAATATGTCCAAACAGCAGCAAATAGTTTTCTTTCAATAGTTTGAGTTTTATATAGGTCCTAGTTAATGACTAAAGCCAGGTGAGATGTCCAAGAATTTAGAGGATTCATTGTAGCCCGCACGAGCCCGGGATAGATTCATATCCACAGCCGTAAAAAAAATAAACATTATTCACTCGCGATCATCTGAAATTCCAGCTGCTTTCCCCACAAGTTAACTTGCAATGGTCATGTCTATTTTTCCAATAAATACGAAACCATACAATATCAAATTACAACCTAAAATAAAGTATAAACTGTGTATACTGGGTTCAAGAGAAACGCATCAAATCATGTAGTTGCCGTCTTGGTTTCTGCTCCTTGAGACGCGCCTTCCGGACGGACACCTTGCAAATCTTCACTGATGTCTCTCCCCCGTTCCTCATCAATACATAGATATCCAAGTCTAAATGTGTCTAAACAAACCCCAAAGTCCCATGTACTTCAGTCAATAAGTACATGTTTACATTTCATAGGGAACCCGCTCCCCAAGATCACATGTGCCTTGCTTGTGCCTAAGCACTGTAAATGTACAGTTAAATCAGTTGAACAACCTATCCTCTCCCTCTTGGTTTCTGTATAGCGCTATCACTAGGAGCCCATGGTCTATGCTCACTCCGCACAGCCTCAGCCCCGACTGATACACATACACAAAACAAGAATCCGGAGGGGGAGGAGAGAGGCAGGGAGGGAGGGAGAGAAGGGTGGATGTAGGAGAGGAGACGGAGTGCGCTCAAGTGTGCATTGGGCAAAGCCATATTGTTGGAACTGCCTATGAAGTTCAAACGAAGTGGACCCGTGCCATGCTGCAGGACCACTCTAGTGACTCTGAAGCACTTGGGTCATTCTGTCCTTGACCCATCGGACGTAGCCTCGCTCAGCAGGCTCACATAACCTATTGTATTCTTTGAGAGATTAACATGATTTTTTGGATGGAAATTATTCACAAATTTAGAAATTTAGGAGACAACTTTTATTAACCATAATATCTATTATGTTGATCTGAAGGGAAAAACATCTTATAGGCCCAGTGTAGTCAACCGTGTGATTTAACTGTGTTTTATATATATTTCAAAGACCACCTGATATTTCAGCCTGTTTGGTGGGATGGATTTGGCCTGCCTGGTAACATCACCAGGTGGTCAATTATTTAATAGACCTCTCTGCCAACAACAGCTAGTTTCCCCCTCCCCACTCAGACAACTAGCAACATCCTTGCTTCAGAAATTGCTCTTTCCTAAGAAGTAATTTTTGTTTCTTTTAGACCATTTTAATTTGAAAACAATCACAGCAAGTTACTTCATTTTTACCCAGAAATTATTTGATATTGAGATAAAAATGGCTGCATTTGGACTTTTAAGTTCTTCCTAAAATATGTAGGCCTATATAAAGAAATATTGCACTTTTTTAACTTCTTCAGGTAACTTCTACAGGTAACTTCATTATGACCGTGCCTAAAAACAGTAGGCAGTATATATATATATTATGCCCAGACAGCATTGCATTTCTGTGTTCATAGACAGTATAGCGAGATAGATCTTCTAACTCTGTGTGTGTCATTAATATTTGATGTGGCTGGCCTGAATGTGGCGGACAGTGAGTGACAGCACAGGAATGATTGCCACATTAGTCATCTGTTTGCTGTGGGGCGCTGGTGCGCACGCACATTAAACATGCAGAGCACGAGGTGATTGTGAATGGTGAGTCAAGAGAATAATATATTCAGAGACAAGCACAATTATAAATTTGACCTCATTGGCTAATATTGACTGATAATAATTAGACTTGGGAATATTGGTGATGTAAAACTAACATAAGCGATTTGAACAGTATGTTTATTGTGGTACAGTGTGATATAAGCAGACTTCAATAGAATTATAATGCAAGAACCCCCCCAAAAATTGTGCCCCCTGGCCGATTTCAACTGCCACCTTAGTCCCGTTATCCTGGCGCCGGGTCTGGCTGTCCTCATCCCCAGGATACTGGACAGGGATGCACAGGAGGCGACACTGCCGCAGCCGCCTGTAGACCGCTCGCACTAGACAGGCTGTTACTATGTGAGCTCTGAGCTCCCCCTAATGGCAGCAATCATCATGACAACCCACTAACCCTGATTCCAGCATATCAACAGTATTCTGTGGAGAAGGTCTGTCTGCTACAGTATCTGCAATAGGGCGTTGAACAATGAGCAGTTTAGAAGTTTGTTTGTTTAAAAAATGCACAACATTTTAAAGAGGAAGCCTAAACACTATAAGTAGCCTATCCTATATACATGTAATTCTCCCTAGGCTATACATGTACTATAGAAACGTATTGGTCACATTTAACCATACATTTAACTTAGATGTTGGTTTAAAATTCGGTCTATGGCAGACCTACTCTGGTGTATGAACCTGTACAGATAACACTCAGGGTCTGCTCTGGAGTATGAACTTGTACAGAGAACACTCAGGGTTTACTCTGGTGTCTATGAACCTGTAGAGATAACACTCAGGGTTTACTATGGTGTCTATGAACCTGTACAGATAACACTCAGGGTCTACTCTGGTGTCTATGAACCTGTAGAGATAACACTCAGGGTTTACTCTGGTGTCTATGAACCTGTACAGATAACACTCAGGGTCTACTCTGGTGTCTATGAACCTGTAGAGATAACACTCAGGGTCTACTCTGGTGTCTATGAACCTGTAGAGATAACACTCAGGGTTTACTCTGGTGTCTATGAACATGTAGAGATAACACTCAGGGTCTAC